>NC_045437.1:178704968-178841789 GCF_002776525.5 Piliocolobus tephrosceles
AGTTCACTGCAAGCTCTGCCTCCTGGGTTTACGCCATTCTCCTGCCTCAGCCTCCTGAGTAGCTGGGACTACAGGTGCTCGCCACCTCACCCAGCTAGTTTTTTGTATTTTTTAGTAGAGACGGGGTTTCACCGTGTTAGCCAGGATGGTCTCGATCTCCTGACTTCGTGATCCGCCCGTCTCGGCCTCCCAAAGTGCTGGGATTACAGGCTTGAGCCACCGCGCCTGACCGGGCCTCACTCTTCTTTCTTCCCTTTCCAACTGTGGGTGACTTCACCTTCTTCTGTTGCTTTAAGAATCTGAGACCCCAAGTCTCCATCTCCAGACATGATGGCTTTTTCACCTGAGCTCCAGACCCATGCTGCCAGAGAGACACTAGATACCACGTCTGAGATGCCTCACAGACATTTCTGATTCTGAATGCCCAGTCTGGCCTTTCCCCCACCTGCTGTAGTCCTTCCTCTCCCTCCCGTGTTCCCCTCTCACTTGTGGCTCAACCAGACTCCCAGCTTCTCAACCCCTGGCCTCTTGTTGTCTGCCCAGGGGGTCGTGCCTCTTTCCCTGCCTGCACATTTCCCGTCTAGTCTCCCTCCTCTGTCCCACTCTTGGCCAGTCCTCACCTTTTCTGGACCACAGGCCCTCTGAGAATTCATTTCTGAATCTAACATATCTGTACTGAGTATCAACTATGTGCCAGGCAGTCTGCTAGAGGCTCAGGATATGTCAGTGAACAAAACAGACATGGTCCTTTCCTTCGTGAATCTCTAGTCTAGCTTCTACTATAGAATCTGGCAGAAGCCTCGGCCTTTTCTTCAGGGAAAAAAAAAATGTGACTTATGTACCCAGTTTGTTTGTAATTCTAGAGGTCCACAGAGTCACTGACCCCTGTGAGTGCCTGACGGGCAATGATCTTTCTAACAGGAATATCTATTCAATCATCCATTCAAGACAGAGCTTGAGAGCCTACTGCGTGCCAGGTACAGCCTTGGGGCTCTTCCGACTCCTCTTCCTGGCCTACAAGTCACTGCCCTGCAGTTTCCTGACACTGCTATACTCTCGGCCGCTGGTCTTTCCTTTCATGGCACTGGACTTGGGCCCAGGCTGTTCCCTATGCTGGCAGCTCTCCTCCCCTTGCTTGTCCCTGGCAAGGCTCTCCAAGGCCCAGCTTAACTGTCATCTCTCTGGGACACCTTCCTAAGCCCTCTAGGCAGCTCTCATTGTCTCCTCCCATGGTGCCTTAGACATGGCTTCATTGCTTTGTGAAGGGATCTGTCTCTCCTTCCAGCATGAGAGCCTCAAAGCCTGGATCCCTATACCCAGACACCAGCTTCTCCCCTATTGGGCCTGGCGGAGAGCTCTACACTGAGGACTAAACTGATGTGAATCTTGCAGGACTAGCCCTCCTCTCCTGGGTGTAGAGTCCCACTGGGACTGGGTAGGAGACCCTTTGGATGGTTCTAACCTTCTGAACCAGTTACTGTCCTGGTTAAGCCTCCGTTTCGTCTGAAGAATCCAGAAACAGAGCCTGGTCTTCTCCTCTTGGGTATTATGGACCCCTAAGAGTCTAAAGTGTGCCCCCTGCCCCCTACCTTTCAGGGCCCTGCCCCATTTGCTGCATCTGAAAACCTCCCTGTTCTCCCTGTCCTGCCCCTGGGCTCTCAGCAGTGACTTGTGAGTGGTGGAAGAGTGGGCCATGATAGAGAACTTCTGACTCCCTGCAACCAAGGTGCCCTCGGAGTGACTTAGAGAGAACGGCCACCTGCACACACTACCCATCCAACACTACACACCCCACCTAGTAGAGGGGCCAAGGGCAGCAGCAGGAGTCTGCTTTCTGGCAAAATGTTCTCTGTCCTGTCTGCCCAGACAACAGCTGACTCCCCTGCCTCCTGGCACTCTCCCTGCCCAGGCCGCACTCTGTCTGGGCATCTCTGTTGACCTGTAGAGACCCCTCCTCAGTGGGTGCTGTCTCTGTGCCCACTGCCCTGAAACGTCTCACCCAAGCCTTCCTGTGCCAGGAGCAAACTGCCCCCCAAGCCCTGGGCACAGGGCCTTCCCTGCAGAATCGCATGTTCCCTTGTTTATGAGGGGCAGGCTGGAACAGGCCCCTTTGAGCAGGCAGGGGGCGGGGGTAGGCACTGTGGAGGACACAGCTGCCCAGATCCTGTCCCTGCCAGCAGAGAACCAGCTGGGAAGGTGGGGGGGGCGTGGTCACCATCTCAGGGCAAACCTGGGTCAGCGCGTGATGGGGCACCAGGAGCAGAACACAGCACCTGGCCTGCCAGGGAGACAGGAGAGTCCTGAATCCTCAGGCTTCCACCTGGAGCTGGGAGTGAGGAAGGAGAAGGTGGTGACTCTAGTTCCTGCAGGGGCTGAGAAACCCTCAAAGCCCTGCCCCTCAGCCTGGACCCAGAACCCCATGTGCATCTCTGGGGCCGGCTTCCGTGAAACCATGAGACAGCTGCTAACCTAGGACACCTGCAGCAAGCCTCAGGGTCATTATCTTTGTCCCCTGCCTCTTTCTTGTTCCTCAGAGGGAAGGGGCACTCCCAGAGCCCTGTGCCTCCCTTCTCCAGGTCTCACATGCCTGCAAGTGGGGAATCCTTCCTTAGCGTCCTGCTACATATGATGCTGTAGAAGGGAAGCACCTGTGAATTCCAGAGTGGGTGACAAGGAGAGTCCCCTGTGCATCAACACCCCCACCCCCACCCCCGTACCCTCAGGCGATCCCCCTTCCCTGCTAATCTGGTGGGTGCACAGGGAAGTGAGAGAAGCCATACCCTGGGGGAAGCTGGAGTTTGTGGCATCTAATTTGGCTGGATCAGGGAAAGAGATGCTCTTAGTCAGAGGGGCCTCCAGGGCTCTCTTTAATGAAGGGAACAAACTATAATTGACAGAAGAGGGTTGTGGCCCGGCACCAGGCCAAGGAGACAGAGACCAGCTTGAGGCAGGAAGGATATGGAATAGTTAAGCAGCTGTCACCACAGCATCAGCAAGGACATCACCACAGCAATAGGGTCTATAGAAAAGACAACCTTGTAGCACCCTTGTTTGGAGGATCTGGGGGTAAGGATGCCTGGGAAGAGGCTCCCCATCAGAGGTGGAAACAGCCCAGGTAGGGACTGTGAGCCAGTTTGCATCTCCTTGACCCTGGCCCAGCCTCTCTGCTTGCCTCCCCTTGGCCTCCTTACCCCATCAGCTCCACAGCTCAGTTTTACATACCCTAGACTCAGGGCAATGAGGGCTCTACTGCCCTCCCTCGTGTTCCCCCACCTCTCCAACCCACTACACATAGGCTGGAAACCTGGCTTTTTAATTCAGCACTAAAAAGAGGAGGCAATCATACCATCTACAGAAATTACCATATTACTTCTTGCTTCCTCCTGGGGGCCAGGCTGGGGTCCCAGGCTTTATCCAGAGCTCGTGCTGGACCTTGGAGGCAGAGGAAGGGGTGAGGGCTGTGAACAGACCCTTGCAGAGCCTAAGCACCCTGGGGTAGGTGCAGGGAAACTCTGAGAAGGAAGGAGAGGTTTGACTGGGGCTTCAGAAAGAAGAGGGGTACCAGGGCCAGGTGCCCTGGAGTCACAGCACTGGGGGGATCCGCCCAGGCCTGGCCAAACAGTTCTCAGCACGCAGGGACTAGGTTCAAAGCTTCAGGGCTAGCCCCAGCTTTGGGTTCCCAGAGATAGCCCATGTCCTCATGAACTGCAGCTCCTGGCATACCTCCGCCTTTGCCTTGCCAAGTGCCCTCGGGCAAGTCAGGAAGTCCCTCTAGGACTCACTTTTCCCTTCTGTAAGAAGAGAACACCCAGGTTGGCCCTGAGGATCAAGTCCAGGATCTTTTTGTTCCCCAAGGTGTACAAGCCCCTGGCACACAGAAAGTGCTCAGTAAACATTTGTTGAATGAATGAATGAATGAATGAATGAATGAATGAATGAATGAAACAAAAACCCCTTGGAGAAGCCACAGAGTGCCCCTTAGTGGCAGGGCTGATTTTGAGAACAAGGGAGAGCCCCAGGTTTTGACGAGGAGTCTGGGCACCATCGCCATGGGCATCTGTCAGGACAGCCACCCTCCCAGGTATCTGAGAACAGGCCTTGCATACCCAGAATGACAGGTTGCCACTTCCCAGGAGAGGCGGAGGCAGCTGGGAATGAGGGAGGTGGCCATGTGACTTCCTATAGGGCCTGGCCTTACTCCCCCAGAAGAATGTTACAACAGTGGTCCAGCCCTAGAAAAGCGGATGTGAGGGATCATAGATTTAGAACCTGTGAGCAGCCACTAGTCCTGCCCTGTGTTGTCCTAAGGGCCCAGGGCTCCCTGCAGCTGCAGGGACTCCATGCCCCCACCTGGACTCCAGAAATCACTGGGCGGAGGGAATCTCCTTCCCATCTAAGCTGCAGGGCCACTGTGGCTGTGTGGAGAGAGACAACCGCTGGGTGACCGCTGGGGAGCCACAGCCGGCCCTGGCTCATGCCTCTCTCCCTCTTATCCCCTCCCTAACCAGAAAGAACTCACGACTACAGTTCAACAAGGTGAAGGTGGAGGACGCTGGGGAGTATGTCTGCGAGGCAGAGAACATCCTGGGGAAGGACACCGTCCGGGGCCGGCTTTACGTCAACAGCGGTAGGTGGGCCCCGACAGAGGGAAGGGTCCTAGAGGGGTTTGGCAGGGCAGGCCAGTGGCCCCCCAGCCCTTGGGGCCTGCATGTGATCCATCTCGCACTCAACTCCCCTCCCTCCTGCTGCTGCCATATCAAGCCCTAGATCTCAGCCGATTCAGAGAAATGCAGTCGAAGCATAAATGTTTAGCTTTGTTATCTGGGCCTGGAAGAGCCGCCAGCTCTCATTTTAAATACCCTGAAAACTAAATATTTTGAAATCAAGAGGTGGGGGTGGGGGGAAGGATATTTTTAGAAGGCAATTATAGGAGGCTGGGCTGCCAGGAGCGGGGCTGCAGGGAGAGGCAGGCCCGGGGCATGTGCAGGCTGACTGCCTATTGCCTGTTGCTTTGTTGGGCACCTGAGCGCAGGCAGCCATTTCCAAAGGGCCATGGGTGGGCAGCTTGGATGCCTAGGGCCCCTAGTGGCAGCCTCTGTTCAGGGACAGCAAACTCCTCCCCCACAGGCCATCCCCACTCCTTGAAGTCTTGCAAGGTCAGGACCTCATGGCACCTCTTACCTTCTCGTCTCTACAGTGGCAGACCCAGCCTCAGGGTAGAAGCTGCCTTCCTGCTGCACTGCCCTCTCAGGCCCTGGTTCTTTCCCTTGACTGGGGAAATTGCCTCTCCTCTCTGGCAAAACTGCCTGTCCTCAGGCAGTGCCCTCTCCACTCTAGCCTGAGTACCTTAAATCCCACAGATCACTCTCCTGCTCCCAGTACACACAGACTGAGTGTGCCATGTGGTTACCTATTTATTGGGGTTCACTTCGACTCCTGCTTATCACAGAATCTAATCCTATATCTGTCATTACCTGCCTCTATTTCCACCAGACAGTCTTCCAATATGTCCTAAACCCAGAATAGTCTAAAAGACGACTTGGAACACTCTCTGCCCTATGACCCCCAGACAAAAACCTAGTTCAGACTCTGTCTGTCCTGTCCTGGTGAGGGACATCCTATCTCCCAGGCCCTTGTGCTCCTTGGTCTCCCTCGCCACTGTGTCTAATAAGTCTGAGTCTCCATGGCCTTGCCATTCTTCTTTCTGGATCTTTCTCACGCCTGCCTCTTCTGCTCTAATTACACCTCAAGGGTAACCCCGGCTTGGGTTTCATCCCTAGTCACCTGAACCAGAGCAGCAGCCTCCTAAGGTGCTTTTATCCTGTCATGTTCCCCACCCCCATAGAACCACAGAATAGGGACTTTGTTCTCACCACCCTGGCCTAAAAGATCTTTCCAACCTAACTTCCATCAGTCCCCTGTCCATTCCATTCTTACTCTTGCTCCTGTGCCATCCTGACTCATAGGATGGGTTTCTCTCACTATGTGTTGAGTTTCTCTCACTATGTGTTGGCCTCATTCTTTCCTACTGTAAAATGGGCCTCTCTCATGTTTGGGGAGTGGGGTGGGAAGAGGAGGCCATGGCCTCATCTCTTCCTCCTTGACCATCCCAACCCACTGCAGCGTCTCTCCCAGGTAGGGCTCCACTCCTGGGCCACTCCTTGGCCAACCATGCTCTGATGGCATCTCTTGAATTCTAGCCTTTGATTAGCCTTCAACTCTCATGCTATTGCTGAACTTTCTCTGTGGGCGTGGCCACCCAGTGAATCTGTGAGCCTCAGGAGTGGGGAGAACAGGGAGGATGCTTTCTCCTGGAAGTTACAATCATAGCCAGTATTTATTGAGCCAAACTCCACGTTATCCCATGAATCCATACTCAAAGTCAGGATATATTTTATAAATAATGAGAAGCTCAGAGAGATTAAATATTTCACCCGAAGTCAAACACCTAGTTAATGATAGAGCTGTACAATGTAAAAGTAGTTGGCAAACACTTAGTCTCTGAGCTCTGTGGGGCTATGTCTAGTCTGTCTACCACCCTAGCCTCAGGGTCTAGCACAGCACCTGGCTCACAGTGGATGCCTGGTAAATATTATATAAGAGAACTTATAACCTGCTCCAAGGTCTTTACTGCCTCCTCTATGGCCCAGCCTTGGCATGATAGCAGGGAGGGTGTCTGAGCTCCTACTTCTCTCATCCTATCCCAAGTTTGGGAAAGTGGGCTGTATGTGGGATCTAGCACCTGCCACCTCTGCTATAGTGGTCAGACATTCTCAGATCCACTTTGGATCTGGGGCCTTCCCGTTTTATTAGTCAAGACTTTCTTGACTGGAACTAACTTAAACCTATCTTAAGGGATTTATTTATTGGCTTATAAAACTGGTAAGTTGGGAAGTGGAACTGGCCCCAGGTGTGACAGAATCTAAGAACTCAGAGGAAGGGTCCAAGAACTCATAGGATTGCTCAAGACAGTTTCTCTCACTATGTGCTGACCTCATTCTTTCCTTCTGTAAAATGGGCCTCTCTCATGTTTGGGGAGCGGGGTGGGAAGAGGAGGCCATGGCCTCAGACAGCTCCAGATCTACCCCATCCCAGCCCACCGCCTGGAGAAAAGAGATAGCTTTGTCTCTGTGTCCATAAGTACAGTCACAAGGATGGATTCTGATTGACCCTGCCAGGTCACGTGGCCCACTTGTCCAGTCACTGTGCTTGGAGGGTGGGGCCATCCTTGCCTGGCCTGTCTGTGTGTGCACAGGGGCTACTGAGAGACAGAGCACTGTGAGTAATGGCCTGGCCAGAACTCCATGGAAAAGCACTTCCCTAGAGGGGTGCTGTTAGCAGAGGAAGCAGGAATGGCTGCCATGCAGAAAACCACAGGAGTGCCCTCTCTCTTGCACAGGGCTTGGGGCCTGTGGCCAGAGGTGGTAAGACCCCTCAGATAAGCCGAAGTCCCGTCCCACACATGGAGTCCTGTCAGCCCTCAGCAGGCTGTGCTCTGATCAGTTTAGGAACCAGACAGTGGAGCCTTTGGGCTGGGCACTGAGGACATATCTGGAATCCTAGCTTCCCACAGCCTTCTTGCCTCTTGACTCTCCAGGGGAGCGGCAGGGCAGAGCAAGGGAAAGAGTTTGGAGATTTGGCCTCGTCCAAGCTCTATGTCATGCAACCCTGAGTAAGTCACTTCACCCCACCAGTCTTTGGTTTTCCCATTATGGGGCTGAACTGGATGATCTTTAAGCCCCTTCCCTCCAAAATCCTGGGATTCTGAGTTTCATGCTAAGGCTGACATCCTGTGCACCTAGCCAGTACACACACACACACACACACACACACACCACACCACTTCTGCTGCCATGTGCCGTCCATGGCAGGCAAGAGCCTACCCTTGATGTGGAGAGCTGAACAGGGCCACTGCTGGGGACCAGGAGGCCCCTGCTGGGGATGTTTTCCCAGGCAGAGATGCCCAGGCTCCTTGTTTATCCATGGAGCCCATGAGACCTGCAGCAACCACACCCTGTGGTCTGCCCCCTCTGACTCATCCCAGAGTGGGTTGGTTTGGCCCGCCCAGGCCAAAGGGAAACCAGGGCTACAGGGATGGGGCAGCCAGAAGAGGGCACGGGGAGGCCATGGGGGAACAGCAGGCTGCTCGGTGGGCATCACTTTGGCTCTTCGGTGGCTACTACTCTGTTCAAGTGGAGCCCAGAGCTCCTTCCACAAATCAGATTAGGCCTTCCTTATAGTCAGAGCTCTGCCAGCTCACAAAGAGACTCCCGCCTTCCTGAACTGGCGGGCAGGAGGAGTCGGCAGGAAGTTTGTGGTGCTAACACAATAGCTTGGTCCAACCCACTTCTGAGTTAGAGAAACAGATGTCTCATCGCAGGTGAAAGGGAGCTTGGGAATGTCCTGAGGTGACTGTACCAGCCCCTGATGTCAAGCTTTGCCCCAGAGGACAGGCAGGTTTGACCTGGGGTGTCATAGGACCATGGAAGCCCTGGAGAGGTCTCTGGGCCAGTCTCTTACCTGGAGTCTTGAAAAGGCTGGCTGTTTAAAAACACACATACATAGATGCACACTCATGTCAGTCATGCATTCAGCAAGCGCTATTCAACAAGATCTTGCTCAGAGCTCTGGGGAGTCACAGTCTTGGCCCTCAAGAAAGTCCCTCAAATGGCAGGAAACTAAAACCTGAACTCTAAAAGGTCTGCCTTTTCTAACAAACTGAGAGGAAGGTAGGCAATTTATCAAAGGGAAAGGGGCCTCGATAGATAAAGAGGCACTCAGCCCGAGTCTTGAAGGACAAGCAGAAGTTTTCTCCATGAGCAACGGTGAGAAGCAGCTGCAGTTGTGGGCAGCAGGGGACGCATCTCCACAGCGGTGGCTCCCACCCCGCCGCTGTCACTCTTCAGGGGCCCTGATAAAGTCACACCAAGACACTAACGGTTCATCAAAACTTCCTGGGCTTACCCCTCCGGGGTGCTTTTTTAAATTAATTTTTTGAGATATAATTTATATATCATAAAATTCACCTTTTAAAGTATACAATTCAGTGGTTTTTAGTATATTCACAAAGTTATATAACCGTCACCACTAATTTCAGGACATTTTTGTCACCCCCAAAAAAAATCCCGTGCCCTTTAGCAGCCACTCCCATTTCTCCCTCTCTCCAGCCCTGGCAACCACTAATGCTGGACATTTCATATAAATAGAATCATACAATATGTGGCCTTTTGTGACTGTCTTCTTATACTTAACATAATGTTTTCAAGGTTCACCATGTTGTAGCATGGATCAGTACTCCATTTCTTTTTATGGCTAAATACTATTTCACTGTGTAGACATACCACATTTTATTTATCCAGTCATAAGCTTGGATTCTTGGGTCATTTGGATTGTTTCCACACTTTGGCTGTTATGAATAATGCTGCTGTGGACATCTGGGCACAAGTTTTTGTGTGAGCATAGGTTTTCAATCTCTTGGGGAATACACCTAGGAGTGGAAATTCTGGAGCACATCATGAGCACATTTAATTTTTTAAGGAACTCCCAGACTGTTTTCCAAAGCAGCTGCACTATTTTACATTCCCATTAGCAATGCATATGGGTTCCAATTTCTCCACCTCCTCACCACCACATGTTATTATCCGTCTTTTTGATTCTTGCCATCCTAGTGAAAGTGGTATCTCAGAGTGTGTGCGTGTGTGTATGTTTTATAGAGATGGGGTCTTGCTACATTGCCCAGGCTGGTCTTGAACTCCTGGTCTCAAGTGATCTTCCTGCCTTGTCTCCCAAAAGTGCTAGGATTACAGGGGTGAGCCAGCCATGGGCTTAGCCTCATTGTGGCTTTGATTTTCATTCCTCTAAGGACCTTTCTGGAATATTTGCATTTAATAGGAGACAGTCCTTTAATCTACCAAAAAGATACCATTATCAGTCAAGGATGCCAGACTAATCCCTGCAATGGTAGCACAGGGCACTTTTTTCCCCCCAGAGAATAAGATGTTAATTTTCTCATTCATTCATTCAGTAAATATTTGTTAAGCACCTGTTATGTGCCAGGCACCATGCTAGACATTGGGGTTCAGGGTAAACATGTCAGACATGGCTCCTGCGCAAATGGAGCTTACATTCTAGTGAAGGAACTAAGCATTAGACAGCAAACAGTTGGCTGGGCATGGTGGCACAAGCCTGTAATCCCAGCATTTTGTGAGGCTGAGGCAGGTGGATGATGAGGTCAGGAGATCGAGACCATCCTGGCCAACAATGTGAAACCCCATCTCTACTAAAAAATACAAAAATTAGCTGGGCATGGTGGCATGTGCCTGTAATCCCAGCTACTTGGGAGGCTGGGGCAGGAGAATTGCTTGAACCCGGGAGGCAGAGGTTGCAGTGAGCTGAGATTGTACCATTGCACTCCAGCCTGGGCGACAGAGCAAGACTCTGTCTTGGGGGAGAGAAAAGCAAACAGTTGCACACCTAGTCATGTAATTATGTTAGAATAACTATAAACAAAAGTATATGAAGCTAAGAGAGGGAATAAGGGGGAACCTGACCAGCTTAAGAAGTCAGGTGAGGCCTCCCTGAGACACTTGTTGTATTTTGAACATCCTGGGCAGGAGAGTAGTTGGCTTATTAGAGGAACAGAGCTATGACTAGTGTAGTCTGAAACATACTGAAGGAGAAAGATGGGAGATGAAGTGGGAGAGGTGGTGAAGCCCAAATAAGACCTGGGAAGAAGCTGGGGGCTTTATTCTGAGTGCTAATGGAAGCCACGGGAGAGCTTTGATAATAGAAAAGATTGACACAATTTACATATTTTAAAGACCACTGTGGCTGTTGCAAAGTAAAGGAGATGAAGGCAAGAGTGAAGGCAGAAAGACCAGAGAGGAAGCTATTGTGGTCATCAAAGAAAGAGACAATGGTGGCCTGGACTAGGGGAGGAGGTAGCGAAACATGGATGGAGTCTCTTGAGGAAGTGGAAATGGCAACCCTTGGCGATAGATGGCTATAGGGGAATAAAGGAGGATGAAGTCAAAGATGCTCTCTAGCTCTTTGGTTTGTGCCATTTGGTCACTGAGATAGGGAAGACTGGGGAAGAAGGTGGGTAGGGCAGATGGTGCAGAGCCCAGTTTTGGACTTGTTGAGTTTGGGGTGCTGTGAGTCATCCCCGTGGAGGTGTAAAGGGAGAGTCCGTGTCATCTTCACTTCTCTAAACACGGGCGACCATAGTGAGAGATACGGATACACTGACAAGGGGGGTGTAACCACGTTGCCTCAGGAGCCCACGCGTGCTAGAACAGTGTAACTACGCCACAGCATGAGCGCAGCCCTTCCATGTGGAAATCTCCATGGAGTGTGGCTTCGCCACTGGCAGAGTTGGGCTGCAGTGTCTTGGGAAGGCCCTGCCGTTACAGAGGAGTGGCCTTTCTGAGGTGGAAACACCCACGGTCACTTTTTCCCCACACCCTCTGTGACTGGCTCCCCAGCTGTCTTCCCTTTTTACCTTCCCGGGGCCCCAGCCTCGTCCCCATGACAACATGATGCTGGCAGCCCAGGCTCAATGCACCCGGCTGGGGAGGCCCCATCTTTCCTCAGGAGTTGTCCTTGTCCTCTCAAGGCCCCGATGAGCACAGACATATATGTGTGAGAAGCCCAAGTGTGCAACTGTGGCCCCGGCCACCCCAGTATCCTCCCTGCTGTCCACTGCTCACTCGGCTGGGGTGAAACAATGGGCACAGCAATGGGCAGTCTGTGCCACCCACAACTGCAGAGGGCGCCAGGCAGAGCCTGGCAGATCCAGACTGAGATTTCTCTGGCTTAGCCAAGGCCCACAGGAGGGCCCAGGCCTGCAGTCCTCACAGCGCTTGCGTTCGTCTGCTTATGTCAAGCCTGGGTGCTGATGGGGAGGATGTACAGCCAAGGGCTAGGAGTCCTGAGGCTCTGTTGCAACACACACTGCACTCTGGCCAGACATTCGCTGCCTTCTGTCTCTTCATCCTCTTGTGCCATGTAAATGAAGAGCAGGACAACCTCGAGGCTTCTCCCAGCAAGGGGATTTTACAACTGGCAGGCGTGGTCACCTCAGCTGTTTCTCTTCTCTGTCCCTTTCTTAGTTCCCTGGGTCTCACTGACCCAGAAGTGGGGCAAAGATCAGCAGGAGGTCTCCAGTTCCAGCCAGCACGTGGGTTCCAGCTGGGTCTGGGGTTGAGCCGAGGAGGGAGACCTCAGCAGGGGTGGGGCTCCGGGATGCCAGCTCAGCAGCAGGCATGATGTGGAGGGGACGGTGAAGCCGGCCCTGCCCGCTGGATTTTATCAGCGTGCTCCTCAGACATATACAGAGGCAGAGCTGTGTATACACTCCTGGCCCCCCGCGCTCCATCCGTCTCCCCACATGTCTAAACACTGAGGGCGCCGAGTGCCTGCCCTCCTCTTCCTCCTCTCACTTTCACCCCCATTACTGAGGTGAGTGAGAGAGACCCAGTACCCCTGAGGAGACAGGGCCAGCTGGGGTAGCTTGGGCCATTTCATTCAGGAGGCCACTGCTGGGCTGGGTGAGAGCGAGAGGCCCTCAGAGGCCCTGGGAGCTGAGGGGAGCAGGACCTGCTTCTGGCTGTCCAGTCTGGATTGGACAGGGCATTATCTAAAACTGATGTTTGGGGCAAGAATGTTCACTTGAAGCCAGCGTTCTGGATGCCATTCCCTGATGAGGAGCAGAGCTTCAGTGGTGTTCATTTCTCAAATGAGTCCAGTCCATCGGACGTGCAGTCTGCGCTAGCAGCCTTAAGGCCCAGCCTTGCTCTCCCTCAGTTTCGCATATCAGCTGCCTGCTTCCCTTTCCCCAGCCCTGTCTCCTCCCCAACAACTTGAAACCCATGATATATGGCTGGGGCTGTCCGAGACCTGGAGGCTCCCTCTAGGGGCAACAGCTGATGAGGTCGGGGAGGAGGGGGCTGTCTGGGGTGGGGAGATATGGAGAAGACCCCAGATGCTTATGGAGATGGGGCATAGTAGCCTTTGAAGCATTTCTGGGAGGTTTGGAGCTAGCCTAGCCCTTGAAGAAGGGGAAGAGAGTAGAAGCTAGGGTTCCTCCTACCTCCAACATCTCTCCAGATCTTAGAAAATGACCGTGTCCTGGCCGGGCGCGGTGGCTCAAGCCTGTAATCCCAGCACTTTGGGAGGCCGAGACGGGCGGATCACGAGGTCAGGAGATTGAGACCATCCTGGCTAACACGGTGAAACCCCGTTTCTACTACAAAATACAAAAAAAAAAAACTAGCCGGGCGAGGTGGCGGGCGCCTGTAGTCCCAGCTACTCAGGAGGCTGAGGCAGGAGAATGGCGTAAACCCAGGAGGCGGAGCTTGCAGTGAGCTGAGATCCAGCTACTGCACTCCAGCCTGGGCGACAGAGCGAGACTCCGTCTCAAAAAAAAAAAAAAAGAAAAGAAAATGACCGTGTCCTGAAGGTGCCATCCCCTGAAGGCCCAGCTCCCTTCCAGCCACTCCCTGGTCCACCATGAGAGCCCAAGCCATGCAGGCGGGTGTAGGTGTCTCTTCCCTGCACTGCCTCCTATGTTTGTTCACCACATGAGACATCAGCATCTCAACCACCTGCAGGGGAGCCCCCGGAAAGCCAGGCAGGGAAGGGGAGAAGTGGGCCCTTATTCAACAGAGGAAGCAGTTCCTGCTCTCATCTCACCTTGCTCCCCCCACAAAAGAATGAAAATCTTCCTGGCCTTTGGAAGTTTGCCTAGAGCTTGGATGCAAGGTTGCACTGGGCATACGGGCAGAGCTCATGGTGGCCTCTCCTTTGCCTTATTGGTGACTAGAAAGGACCACCAGACCTCCCCTCCCTGGTCATTCCTGCAGCCTCTGGTCATCTTCCAGTTTTGAGATGGGGCATGAAGGAGATGATTCCTAGGACCTAGAGATGGTCTCAGTGGGTCACTGGCACATGTCTCTCATACCCTCAGTGAGCACCACCATCTCATCCTGGTCGGGGCACGCCCGGAAGTGCAACGAGACAGCCAAGTCCTATTGCGTCAATGGAGGCGTCTGCTACTACATTGAGGGCATCAACCAGCTCTCCTGCAAGTAAGTGACCAGTAGGGGTGGGCTTGGGGGCAAGAGCAGGGTAGGAGATGCTGGGTCAGAAGTGGAGGGCTCTAGTAAAAGAGGGTTCCAAGCCACTGACAAGAGGTCCCCAAGGGGTGTAGACAGGAAGCTTTGCCCTACTTCCTAGCCCTTTCCTGGAGTATAAGGAGATATAAGCTCTAAGGGGCACAGGGGCTTGTGCAGTCCCCATTTCCCAGGCCCCTACCCACCCCATCTCCTGATGTTTACCCTTTCACCAACACCCTTTAGGGAGATGGGGATGCTAGTCTATGCCCTAGGCACTGCGCAATGGGTTTTTCTCTCTCTCTCTGTCTCTCTTTCTCTCTCTCTCTGCCTCCCTCAGTCCCTCTTTCTCCCCATCTTTTCCTCCCCATCTCTCAGCAACTCTCCAAACTTTGTTCTTAATGAACGTTTCCCAGGCTGCATCTTCCCCAGTAGCGAGGAGCCTGGTGGGGCCAGGCAGAGCACAGGTTCCAGAGCCCTTTGCTCCTGTAGTCTTGAGGGTAGAAGAGGGGTTCTGCCCAGAACCTAGTACTGACCTCAGGATCTGGCTGCCCTTCTGCCCTACAGGACCCCATTGTACAAAGATGCCCTGGGTGCTGCCTGTGCCCCTTCAGCCCCTAGCCCCCACTCCATGGGATGTGGGGATACCAGCAAGGACACCACTCTAGGTATGATCCAATGGGGGAGGTCAGGGTGGAGGAGAGGCTCAGGCTGGGGCCTCTCAGCCTCCCCAGGGGCCAGAGCCTGCTCACCAACCAGGCAGGGTGGCCCCAGCAGGAACTCCAAGGAGCTCAGAACCACCCACTCCCCATAGCAAACAGGGCAGGTGGGAGAGAGGCTGTCAGGGGGGCTTGTTCAGGCCCAGCCAGATCTTTTGGGCAGCTGGGCCTACAGTGCCCCCTGGACAGATTCTCTGGTGAGTGTGTGAGGAGGGGAGGGGAGCTTGATGAGGGCAGCACAGACTCCGGACAGATCTAGAGGAGAAGTGGGAGGGGGGCCTAGTTAATAACTTCAGTGTTTCAAAGCAGCCCAAGACTAGAGCCCTGGAAAGGTGCTAAAACTGCCCCATTCCCATGGCATCTGGGCAAAGGCCACCAAAACTTTGATGGGGATTCAAAGAGAGATGTTTGACCTTCCGCCAGGCAAGGTCAGACTCAGCACTTCTCAGCTCCCATGCCTCTGATCTCCCGCTCCAGATCCACAGCCCCCTTCCTGGACACACCCTTGCCCGGGAATGTGAGCCTGGTCTGAGGAGGCCAGGACTTTTCAAGACCCCTCCACCTAACAACATGGTAATGAGGGGCCGCACCTCCTTTATGCTCACCTCAGTGCTGGGTGACCCGGCCCGCACTGCCAGGCAGAACCATGGCTCTTGCCCCAGCTGGCCTCCTCACCTGACTTCCTCCCTGGCCCTACCCTGCCCCTGCTGCCACCTCCTTCCCACCCTCCCCGAATCTTAGGGGGAGAGTCCCAATAGCAACAGGCCCTCTAGGGAAGTTCTCAATGCAGACTCAGCCCCTCATCCTTCCCTGCCTCCTGCCTCTAGGAGGCTGCCATGTTAGTATGACAGACCCTAGGGAACATTCTAGCTGTGAAAGTTGATCAGAGTTCTTTGGAACAGATCTACTAGAAATTCATCAGGGTCCTGGAATACCTCACAGGGGTGACCCAGCCCTGTATCCCCCTTTCCTTGTCTCCCGCATCCCTGTGACATATACACTAGGTAGGTCTCTTCTCTTCCCTAGCCCCTTGGACCCCGAACCTTGAAGGGATCCAGCACTGTCACTGAAATCAGCCCTCGTCCAGGCAGGGAAGGTTCTGGCCCCTCAGGACAGGTGCCAGGGCTGAGGAGGGCCATGGGGGCCAGGGCTCCAGTGCTAGAGTTCGGTGTGGGCAAAGGAATGGTGAGATATATGGGCTCCAGGAGGGCCCTGCCAGCAAGGTTGCACCCCTAGGACCTCTGAGTCCTGCCCAGCTAAATCTGAGAGGAGCAGAGGAAAGAGCCTGAGCCATTGTGAAGATGATGCCCTGTTCCCCTCCCCACCAGGGAAGGGAAGCTGCACTGCTTAGAACTTGGTACCCAGAGCCACTACCTCCCCATCTCAGCCTCCCCTGGTTCCAGTCAAGGTTCCTGGAACCAACTTGCCTGACTCCCTTTGTTAGCCCTCGGGGGAGAGGGCATCCCTAGTGGAGATGCGGTCAGAACGGCAGGTCCTCATAGCTGTGCTGGAGAAGGGCAGGGGGGGGGGGGGCAGGGCAGAGCCCAGAGGCCATTCTGGGGGTGGACGAGCTGCGGGGGAAGGGGGGCAGGCCTCTTGGGGTTCCTGATGACACCTGAATGGAATAAAAAGGAAAGAATTTAGGAAACGGAACTCACGTCTTACCATTTGTGCTGTTTGTTTACTTTTTATTTTGATTTTTTTGCATTTCCGCTTAGCTTGGATAATGAAACTACACTGGTCAGTTTCATTCCAGTTTCTATAAAAATCAGTTTTCCTTCCTGGTTTTCTTACACTTGTTGTTGTGTATTGGTTCAGAGCCCTGCAGGGAGTGTTGGAAAGCAGGCACACTCCGTCCCTCCTGTTTTTCTGGAATTCAGTGCCAAAAGAAACAGTGTCACTGATACTGAATTTTGTTTTAAAAAAAGACAACGTAGGGGGATTTGAAAATGGGAGTCCAAATCAAGGTGACTGTCCCCTGTCTGGGCCAGACAGGGGCCTCTGTAGTCCCTCTTGCTGCTTTCTCCTCTTCTCTCCGTGTGTTTGTAGAGCACGGTTGGTGCGTGACTCTTGGGGACTGGTTCAGGGGATGATGACAGAACAAGACTCTTTCCAGCCCTGTGCACATACCAGTGGCATGCCTCCCCTTCCCATCAGCTCATCCTCCTCATCCCTCTGCCCCTACCCCGCCCATGTCCGGGTGATTCCCCATCCCACCCCCATCTGCCTGCTCATCCTCGCCACATCTTCACCCGTCTCATGAATTCACAGGCCCTTCACTCCCTCCAGTGCCCGGGGCACACTGCCATCCTTCATCCACCCCCTCCCCCGGGTGAGGGCAGCACACATGGCATTATCCCCAGGCTACCAAAAGGTGAAACTGAAGCCCGGGAGGTGGGGTGGGAAAAGGGGAAGGCAGAGGTCCTGACTTCTCTGTCACCCCAGATGCAGCCCATGGGCTCTCCTCTCTGCCCCTCTCTCACCCTGCTCTTCTCCAGCCCTGGGGACAGACCTTCCCAGAGTCATAGCCGATGACCTGGTGGGAAAGGCTGGGAAGGCTGTTACCTGCTGCTCCTTCTAATCTGTCCTCTGTGCCCCCTGAAAATCAGAGGGTCAATCCCATTTTCAGTGGGAACCACCAACCACCACCCAACCCCCAGTGCTGAGTTCAGACTCCTATCCTGGTTGATAGGCTAATGTACCCCATACTCTCTTACCCTGGTATTAGGTGCAGGTTAGAGAGGCCGTAGGCCCAGCTCGCCCCCAAAGCCTTCTCTAGGGAAGCCCCAGCCTCCTGAATGTGACTCATCCTCAGCAAACAGGACTAAGGAGAAAAATAGGAGTGTCCTGATGGAGCTAGCGCCCCAAAAAACAGCAGTAGCTGTCAGCCTTCCACCACCCCTCACTGTGCCCCTCCCCAGTGCCTTTTGCTTTGTTCAGCCAGTGGGGAGCACATTTTCTCAAGGAAGGAAGGTTAGGACCATAATGTTGTGCAACTCAGCGGCCATGAAAGATGTAAGGATGTAGTCAGCATAGTCCAGGCTGGGTGTGAGATAAGGGCCACAGGGATGTATGGAGTTATCGTTGGTCTCCAAGGGTCTTAGGACAGCAGGCCTGCTTGTCAGCAATGGAAATAAATTTCCCCTTGCCCCTCCTGCCCCTGTACTCCCCCACTCTCTCTCTATCACACACACACACACACACACACACACACACACACAGGTTTCCCTGCCTCCAAGAGCTAGGCTGATCTCAGACACTGGACACAGACACATCTATCTCTTTCTTGTTCCTTTGTGGAACCCAAGAGTCATTTTGGCAACTTCCTAGGTCTTCATCCTCCACTCCCAAAGGCACTTACATTTGAAAATCACTTCTACCCCTCTAGTCCCCATCACAAGTGTTCATCAGTTTCCAAGAGCTGAGCCTGGCTGGAGCTTGTTGGGAAGCCTTAGCCACTATCTCCATTTTCCTGATCTGGGATGAATAGGGACAAGGGCCAGGGATCAGAGAAGGATGTGTTGACAAGGGAGCTGATGGCAGTCTCCTCCTCCAAGCCACCCTGTTCAACAAGATGAGCATGCACCCTCTCCCCACCCGTGCCACTTTCCTGACACACTTCCCAGCCCTCCACCACCCCCTGATTAGCCAGGCATAGCTGCACACACACTCCTACCGCTACAGGACAAACATCCTGCCTCCCCTGGGGGAGACGCCATCAAGGCCCAAAGAAACTCTAGCCCTCTGCTCACCCACCACTCCCATTCCCCACTCCTCCAGATTTGAGGTCACGGGATGTTCATGAGTATCTGTCACAACCAATAGCTACCACTTACTGTAAGCCTAAGTGGCTTCCTGACGGTTGCCATATGCTGCAATGCTAAGAAGTAGAGTACACCTGCCTCTTGAGGAAGTTTACATTGATTAATTTTGAACGGTAGCCTATTATTGAGGGGGACACTGGTGATGAACTTAGCTACTTTCCTAAGGAAGAAGATACAGAGGCAATATAGACCCATGTCTGAGTAGGGATGTGGGGAAGGGGTCCAGCCCTGCCTGTAAGCTTCTCCTTAGGTATCTAGCCTTGCTGGGGTTCAGAAGAGAGTACAGGGGTGGGAATGTCCTCCAGAAATCTGCAAGACTTCTGCAAGAAATCTGAGATTCGCTTGAGGAGAGGGGTGGCAGCCAGAAAGCAGAAGAACGTGTACCTTGGGGGTAGGGACAAGGTCAGGGAGATTGAGCGGGTGTTGCTTTAGAGCTGTAAGCAAGGCAAGATCGGAGAATGAGATCCAGGGCAGGGCCAGGCAGTGATGGAGAAACAGGTCATGGGAAAATGGAAGAGTTTCGCAGGCTGGCTGCCGCTAGGACCTTGAGGTGGACCAGGCTTCCAGGGTCCCCCAGTGAGCCTGCTCCAATCCCTTTTGTGGTCCTTGCTACCTGAGGCCAGATTCCCTGCACCTGGTATCAGGAAGGCCCACTTTGGGATGCTGATAATTCCAACTCCTCCCCAACTTCCCATTTCCCTACTAAGCTTTCCCCATGTACATTGCACTGGGGCAGCCTTCTCCAAACCATGTTCCACAAGGGTTCCTCAAAAAACAATATCCATGGTGAAATAGATTTGAAACACAAATAAATTTGAGAACTTACATGGAAAGTTCAGCTGTTTCCTCCTATGAAACTTTCATAGTCTTTCATAGGTGAAGGTACACTGCAACTCTACAGGGCACCCTGAGAATGTATTTCCTACACTGATTTGGCCACAGAACTCTCTTTGAAAGAACAGATAAAATATCCCCTAGGTCACCTTTGTCATAGACATACACAGCAGTCTGGGAACAGCATTCCCAAGTTATTTGAGTTTTCTGGGGGCTGTTTCTTGGAGGAGAAAACCTGCCCAGGGCCCAGGAGAGAATCCTTCAGTCGGTCCTGGGAGGAGTAGCTCCCAAGAACTTGGTGTTCCTTAAGGCTCCCAGATCCCTGCCAGCTGACTGACTGCCTGGCACCAAGAGGCCACAGTTCTTGCTTCATGGGGCAACAGGCAGGTAAGAAGGAAAGTCTCAATGACCAGTAGGACAACTTCCCATCTTCCCTCACCCCACTTACCTAAATCATCCTCCCTCCGACCCACCCCACCTTCCCCACCACCCATGGAGCCACATCTATTAGACAGATTTTTGAGGAGATTTCAGAGCCCTCCACCCAGCCCTGACTCCAGTCCCTTCAGCTACAAGTATGACCCCAAGTGCCTGACTTGGTTTTTCTCATTCATCACTGTGCACTTTGATTTCTAACCTTAGCCTCGCGGATGATGCCAGTTTGTTCTGTGATTTTTCCCCTTTTCCTTCTCCAGATGTCCAAATGGATTCTTCGGACAGAGATGTTTGGAGAAACTGCCTTTGCGATTGTACATGCCAGATCCTAAGCAAAGTATGTTTGAAGATACAAACACAAGTCCCTGCTCCTTAGAAAGCTTCCGGGTGCAGTCCCCCCAATGTAGGGCATAGGGCCAGGGGTGTTGGTTGTTTTGATCTTTGGCTGTTTTGTTTTGTTTCTCTTTTCTTTTTTGTATTTTGGTTTGTTAGTTCTTTTCGTTTTGTTTTGTTTTGCTTTGTTTTCATTTTTGGCCTAATCCTTGGGTTTAAAGTTCAGGGCTGCAGGTAAGGGGCAGAGTGGCAAGGCCAATACAAATGGTAACGGTGGCAAGGAACCCAGCTGGCATTGGCAGGAGCCCGTGCCGGGGTGTTGCAATGCCTGTGTCTTGCTATCCTGGCTCTCTCTTTCTGGTTTTCTTTCTTTTGGTAGGTGTCCTGTGGGATACACCGGGGACAGGTGTCAGCAGTTCGCAATGGTCAACTTCTCCAGTATGTCTCTTTCTTCTATTTCTTCTCTTCCCTGGTGACTGACAGTCTCCCCCTGGGGAGGGATGGGGCCTTGTTTAGCAAGACTACGGGGAAATGCAGAGGGTGTCCTGCGCTCCTTAGAGGAGACAGAAACGCCCCCTGGCACCCCCACCTCCACATGTGGACTGTACCTCCTGGGCACAGTAATGCCAAGTTCTCTCTGAAGCAGCCAGGGCCACACCCAGGCCTCCTCCCGACTTCTGGGGTCAGGCAGCCTGGCCAGAATGGGAGGAAGCACTTGCAGAACCCTCCCCTGCCTCCGAAGGCTGCCTGAGGGTACCGATGGGGCTGGCAGTGAGTGCGTGCGTGTGTATGCCTGTGTGTTTGAGAGAGAAAAAAAGTTCTCAGAAAGCCCATCTTCCAGTCTGGCCAGAGTTTGTTTGTTTGTTTGTTTTGGGGGTTTGGAAATGGGGTAGGGGAAAGGAAGAGGAATTAAGGGAGAGCAGGATCCAGGGCAATGGTTTCCATGAATACCAAAGATATTTATGTGGCTACAGGATGGTGGGAGAGGGGGCAGGGGTTCGTGCTGGAGATGCTAAAAAGTTGAGGAAATGAGGAATTGAGGGGTAACTGGTGACTCCAGCACCTCTGTGGTCTGAATCTTCCCATCTAGGATTTTATTCCCTTCCTTTCTTCAACTTCTGAGGTTGGAGCTTTCGCTTTTGCCAAGAAAAAAAAAAAGAAAAGAAAAGGAAGGAAGGAAGAAAAGTGAGCCCCGAGGCCCAAGGGACCCAGCCATAATTATGGAGTGTGTTTTTTTTTTTTTTTTTTTTTTTTGGGGGGGGGGGGCCTAAGAGCAGTTCCTTCCAGCACCACCAGGTGGGGGTGGAGCAGAATGAAAAGCCTCTGGCCGGCCATCGATTCTGCTTGAGGACCAGGGGTCCGCTGGCTTGCAAGGCCTGTCCCCAGTCACCCATCCCATCCTGCAGAGCAGGCTAGGCCACTGCTTGCCACCACCCCCCGCCCGCCACCTCCTCTTCTCCAGGGAGGACAGCTGGGCCCAAAGAGGAGTGTGGAGCCGAGTGTCCATATGGCACTGGATACTGGGAGGTAGAACTCTGGGAGGTGCTGAAGGTGGGATCCAGGGGACCATGTAGGTAGCCCTTGGAGAAAAGGGGTTTGGGGATTTAGGTCTCAGGGTGGAGAAATGATCCTTCCCAGTCCTCCTCAGACCACAGCACAAAAGGTCAGCAAGTCACTCCCCACCCCAACCCCAAAGGGGCATAGGGACCCCTGGGGGATGGGAGCTGCTTGGCCCAGATGGTCAACTATCTTAATAGAGTGTGAGAGGCCAAGGAGGAAGGGCAGAGCCTGTGGGCAGGACATGTGGCCCAACAGAACTCTCTAGAACGCAGGCTCTGCAATTATTTCAGAGTCATACCCAGCCCTGAGTGCAGGACTGTAGAGCAGGAGGGGCCTCAGGAGAAGGCAGAGCCCAGGCAGAGCTGGGGGCCAGGTGAGAGAGACAGTGGGGCAATATTCCTCTTGGCAGAGAGCGTCCCAGGCTTGTGGGACTATTCTGGACGGGGAGTCCCAGCCTGTCCTGAATCAGAGCAGCCGAGCCTCCGGAACCCGGGCCGCTATCCAAGGCCTCTCTGCCAGCTGCGCTGCTTCAGCTTTCAGCCTAAATCTGCTAGGAAGGTCAGCAGGGTCCCAGGAGCCCAGAAAAGAGCCTGCAAAGGCAGTCCAGGCCCTTCTGCCTAGTGTGTTCAGTAGCTTGACTGTTACCTTTTCATAAAGGATTTATGCTCTTCAAGCACTTTCCCAGAGAGCACTTCATGTACTGCTCTAGCAGATAATTACTGAACAGGTAGTGTAAAGTGCTGGCTTAAGTGTTCAGGCTTCGGATTCAAAGAGACCTCAGTAAAAATGCCAGCTGCTGAGCTTACTAGCTCTGGGGTCTCTTTAACTTCTCAATTTGTTTTCTCATCTGTAAAATGGGGATGATGACATCGATGCCTGTGGGGTTACTGTGAGGATGAAATGAACTGCTGCATATGAGGGGCTTAGCAGAGAGCCTGCCATTGTGATTGGAGTGCAATTTAGTACCTCTCCCAGCTACAGCTGGTATGGGGGTGGTGGGCAGCATCAGGCCCCTAGAGGCTGACTCCCAGCACATCCTGAGCAAAGTGTCCAACCTTCACACCCTGCCCAGATAGCATCTAGACCAGGTTATCTTTTGCAGAGATCAAGGAAAGAGCCTGTGACTGCAATAGCACATTGAAGCTTCTCTTTCTTCCACAAACAGCCCCTCCGCTCCCCATAGGTCAAAGCTTGTCCATCTTTATGTCCCCATGTAAAAGAGCACACATACTCGTGCACACAAGCACAAACGTGTGAGCACGGGCTCATACATCCACACACAATCATGTTATTACACACCTGCACACATGCACAAACCCATGAGCATGTGCTCACACCTGCACGCACCTGTGCAAACACAGGAGCTCATGCTCACATCTGAACACACATCTGCCTCCTTGTCCAGGCACCCTATGACTGTATGTCATGGGACATGTCCAGGATGAAGAATTTGCATATTGTCTGGTAAGCACAGCCCTGTCAGGAGTCCAGCATCAGGTTGCCATGGTTACTGGTCAATATGCAAATTTCTGGTTAATAGGACCTTCCTGTGACTCAGTGGTGCCACTCCACCCTCACTGAGTGGCAGCCAATGAACATAATGAGTGGGAAGGTCTTCTCTTTGCTGGGGCGGACACAGCCATAGGCCCCTCATGTTCCATCCCACGCTTCCCAGTGAGAAAGCTGCCTACCCAGTGACTGGCCAAGCCCTCAGTGACCCCACCAATCATGCCAGCCACCACTCTAAACAATACTGGCCTTTGACTCAAACAGGAGGCCAGCTAGGAGCCCTAGAAGCTGCAGCTGCTACTATTCGGTTCCCAGAGGAGTGACACAGAAGAAAACACTTAAAGAGCTTTGGGAGCCCTGCTCACTTCTCCAGATGGTCATTGTCCTCAGCAATACCCGGCCAGGCCTGCCCAGAAACTCAGTGGGCAGGAAAGCCATCGCTTAGCACCAAGGGACCAAAGGATCTGGCCTCCAGTCTCCCTTCTGCCTCCTAATTTGCTGTGTGACCTTGGGAAAGTGTCCTAGCATCACTGGGCCTCAGCTGCCTCATCTAATACAACAACCTCGTCGGAAAGTGGGGCCCAGACCAGCTCTATGAACCCAATCCTCTTTGCATCCCAGGTGTTGTGGTCAACCTGGGCTATTCTCTTAGGGCAGCAGGGCTAGACATCCAAATAATGTGAGCTTTGCAGCTGCCTGAAGGGTCCCTGGGCCACAGCATTAACTACTCAGTGAGAGGTGCACCAGGGTTCTTTGAGAATTGTCAAGTTTGTGCTGTTCTACTCAGCACGCCTGACCAGCCCTGGGACACCCTGGAAAGGAGTGGACAAACTATACTTAGGGCAACTTTTTCCTGCCTCCAAGCAGTCAGAGTGGGACTGCAAAGAAACCAAAACGTCCAGGTCACTCCCCAACCTGGGATTTAATAGCTGTACAAGAAGGGCTTGTGTCTGGAAGGGCTAGGAGTAATGAATGCTTCATTGGTGTGGTCTCTGCATGGAACTGGGGGGTTGAAGCCCCAGGATCTTCCTCCAGGTTCTTTAGTCAGAGCCATCACAGTCCCTGGCTCGGAGCCACCCTGCTCTCCCGCCCTTTTCCAAATGCAGAACCCTCTGGAATCCCTATCAGGAAGTAGACGAGAGGTCCAGGGATGGATAATGCGTAGGACTTCCTGCAGATTGCCACATGCTCGCCTTCCTCCAAGGCAGATGACAATATCAGACACAGTGTCACACCCTCCCTGGATCTAATGGAGCTGACTGTGCACCTGGGGAAGCCAGAGAGTAAGCAGATCCAGGCTAGGAGGAGCGGGGCCCTGCATGCATGCTGAGCTCATGCCTTCCAGGCTTGTTCACATCTTCCTCTAGCTGTGTGCAAGCACTTTGGACAGACAAGGAAACAGGGATTATGGCTTACCCATATCCACATAGTGAATTAGGGATGAAACTGAGACTCCAGCCTGTACACCGATGCTGGCTGCTACGTTAGAATGGTAGGTGAGCTTTTTAAAAACACTGTTGAGATTTCTGGGCTCCCACCTCAGAGCCAGATTTCCTCAGTCTGGACAATTCAGAAGCTCAGCCAGGTTTGCAAACCTCCCGGGATCCTATGCCCCAGCCTGATGCCCACGTAACAGATAAGAGACTGAGACTTAACTAGATTGGTATCACTCAGGGTGGCACAGCAGTAGGTCAGTGCAGAGCTGACCCTTGAGTCAGGGTCCTTTTATTTAACCCTTCAATGATGTGGGGGTCTCCATCCCAGGGTCCTGAAATCACACATTCAAAACACGATCCCACTTCCAAGACTGTCATTTGCCCACCATTTGAGGAGCTCAGACATTCTACAAGTGAACCCACTTGTCTATTCCTGTGAATTGCAGTTTGCTCTTCTCGGTAGTGAAATCAGGCTCAGGCACCATGACTCAGCCCTGTAGGCTTCTAGGGTGTTGGGGTGTCAAGTAGAGAAGTGACCTGCTATCTGGAGCCTCATCCTCTTCCTCTTCCTGCTCCCTCCCACAGACTCTGAGGCTCCCCACCCGGGCTCCCAGTAGGTGGACAGGCCAGCTTGGCCTGTGGGGCAGAGCAGGGACATGGGGCAAGTCTGGGGACCTCATGCCTGCACTCTGAACAAAACAAAAAATAGGGCCCCCAACGAGGCAGCTGGGCAAGCTGTCTGCAGGAAGGCTTGAGAGTTGAGAATGCTAAAGGCCTGGCACTGACCGCTGGGAGGAGCAGGGGAACTCCTGAGACCCCACCCCCACTTACCTTTCCTCCCAGGGACATTTGCCAACTGACTTGTGCCTCTGCCTCCCCACCAGGTACTAACCCCACAGCTCATCTCTAAAGAGCCTGCCCTGCCTGCTGTTTCTAACATCTCCTCTCTCTACCCTCCTTGGGGCTCTTAGGGACTGGGTGTCAGGGAAGGAGCTCAGGAGGCTGGGAGGGGACACTACTAACCTGCTTTCACCTCGCAGGCTGGCTGCCCGGTGTCTGAGGAGTCCTGACCAACGTTTCTGTCTCTCTCTCTCTCCCCCTGTCCCTGTCCACCTGTCTCTCTCCCTCCACCCCTCCCTTTCTGACCCTCCTCTCTTCTGCACTGCCAGAGCACCTTGGATTTGAATTAAAGGGTATGAAACCTCTGTGTGTCACTCAGCACCATCTGCGTGGCCCCTCTTCACAGCCTCCGATGCCATGTGTGCTGAATGTTTGGTTTCCTTTCCAAAAAATGGAAAAGGGATGATTCCAAAAATCTCTCCTGGCCCCATCAAGATGTCCTATCATAAACTACGTTGATTTAGCAGGAGACGAAAGAAGCTCATGAACAACAGGGCACTCAGGGGTTCGGACCGTGGCCCTCGGTGTACAGTAGCATCCCTCACATAGGGGAGATCTATTGCTAGGAAGGCTCAGAGGGGAGGGCCCCCTCCTGAGCTGAGTGCAGCCCCACAGGCTGGCTGGACAAGAGACAGGCCCCACGTGTGAACATGGCCCCTTGAAGGGCTGGTGTCCAGGAACCACAGAAGCCTGGTTTCGAGAGTTGTGCAGAGAGGCATCCCTTTCCATTTGACTTTAGTCTTCTTTCCTTTCCCCATTTCCATGTCCATTGCTTTTCATCCTGCACCAGGCCAGCAGCTGATAACTCTATTTGCCTCCGTCCCTTCCCTGTGTCTGTCTGCCCGGCTTTGCCATCTGCTTGAGGCTGTCATTCCCTCCATGATGTGACCCCACATTGGCAAGACCAGCCAGGGTCTGGGTTGGGCTGGCCTCTAGGACCTGCCCCTTGTCTCTCAGCTCAGAATCTTAAATGTGTCCTCCTGCCACCTGCTCCTACCACCCTCTGGCCCCTGGAAGACTCCTTGGGCTAGAAGGGACTTGAAGGGGTTAGTGTTTCTGGCTCTCTGGCTTTGTGCCGGGAGGCTCATCCATAGTCTCAAGTGTCCAGGCATATGACAACAGGAGAGAGGCAGGGGCTCAGAAGGTGGGGGCTGCGGTGGTGTGGGATCTCAGACATAGTACAGAGCCTACCATTATGGAAAGGCTGCTCTTGTAGCTGATTTGGGGAGGCCTCCTAGCACCACCACCTATCCTCTGTCAGCTGTTCTCAGTAGAAGATAGACTGCGAAGTGTGTGTGTAAGAGTGCATCCGTTTATGGCAACTGGCTGTGATGGGGTGGTGGGAGAGGCATTGAGTCTATGTGGGGTCTGTGATGGTGGCAGGGTGCACAGGGGTGAATCTGCAGGTACGTGTGTGTTGTTGAGAGTATATACCTTGGGAGGTTTTTCAGGGCAGGACGGCAGCAGGTGGAGGGGCTGTAGAATGCCTTTGTGTCAAGGGTTGAACACTGTGCAGGTGGAACTGTGAGTGCATGGAGATGAGTATGAGTGTGCACATACGTCAGTGTCTATAAGGCTGGTCTGTATATTCACCCACTCACCAATGCAACAAACATCTATGGAACAGAATTTACCTGACACACAGTCCCTGCCCTCCTGGGCTCACATTCACAGGTGACAAGCAAACAGGAAAGACATCAGGTGGTGTTCAGTGATGCACAGAAAATAAAATGAGGTAATGGGATAGTGCCTGGCTGGAGTGGGGTGCTAGTGTAGCTAAGTGGTCAGGGAAGTCTTATCTGAGGAGGTGACATCTGTTTTAAGACCTGATGAAAAGTGGCCAACCTTGCAAACAACCAGGGGGGAGTCCTGCAGAGGGCGGCACAGCAGGTATAGTGATTGTGTGGTTGGAGTGGGCTTGCCTTGTTCAGTGGATGGAGAGACTTCCAGCAGCTCTGAAGCACAGTGAACACAGGGAGAGGACCACAGATGAGATCCAAAAAGAAGGCTGGGACCAAGCAGCCGGGGGCCTCAGAGGCCATGGTAAGGCTTTGGGTTGCATTCGAGTCTCAGTGGGAAACCGTCTTGAGTTTCTAAACAGGGGAGTAAAATGATCTGCTTTATGGCTGTAAATAAATGTAGCTTTGGATGGACAATAGCCTGGGCTGGGGGCAGGGTGGGGAGGAGTGGAAGCAGAAACACCCGTCAGAAGGTGACCATCTCCAGGTGAGAGGTGACACCATCCTGGACTAAGTTGGAAGCAATGGAAATGGTAAGGCTCAATCAGACCCAGGATCTACTTGGGAAGAGGAGCTGCGAGGACTTGCAGCTGGATCTGGCATCAGGGTAGGTGGGAAGAAAGGGAGTAATCAAGAATGAGCCCAAGGTGTGGGCCCTGAGCAACAGGAAAAGTGATGCTGCACCCATGAGCTGGGAAGAGTTGAAGAAGAGTTTGGAAAGAGGGTAAGGAAGCAGGGGTTCTGTTTGGTCATGACCCTTGGATGCATGAGTCTGGAGCCCAACATGGCCCAAGCAGGATGCAACTGATTAAATACCCGCAGAGAAAAGGACATGAATAGCAAGCAGAAAGGGAACACAGATGACTCCAATAGGAAAAATGCTCAACCTCACTCATGAGTGAAATGGAAATAAAAACTACACTGAGACAGCACAGTTCACCCCCTGGACTGGCAAACTCAACAAGTCTGATAACAGCATGGAGCGAGGGGAACCAGTCCTGTCATCCATGTCTGATGGGACAGAGGCTGCCAATGGGTGCAGACTCAATGGAGGGCCATCTGGCACAATCAGACTTCAGGGAGCAGTCAGGGCAGGACATATAAATTTGAGAGTCTGCAAACAGATGGTATTTAAAGTCTGAGTCTGAGTTAAATCACTAAGGGAGAGAGGGCAGGTGCAGGAAAGAAAAACCTGAGCCCAGGCCCTTCTACCTTCCCAGCTAGTAGAAGAGAAGAAAGCATGGCTAAGACAGAGACAGGTCAGCCAGTGAAGTAGGAGGGAGACAACCATTCCAAAGCCCAGGGGGTGTGGGCCCTAGAAGGAGGGGATCAGCTGGGAAGGAAGCAAGTGACCTCAGGACTTGGTGGCCTGGAAGTTGTTGGTGCCTGTGACCAGAGTGGTCTCAGAGGAGTGATGGAGACACATGCCTGACTGTGAGGCAGGTGAATGGGGCGTGAGAGCTAGAGCCAGGGCTGTGGGCACAGAGCCAAGAGATGGGGACCTAGGGTGGAGGTCTGGTTGTTTACAACTCGATCTGACTGTGTGTCAGTGGGCATGGCCGTGTGTATGCACCTGTGGCCGGAGTGTGTGTTAACTCTTGTGTGTGTGCATATGTTTGTGCAGGTGTGTGTGTGTGAGTGAAGGGGTCTGTCTGTGAATCAGATAGGCATAGTAAGAAATATCTGTGTGTCTGGAGGGTTTGTAGCCCTGGGTGTTTCCTGGTGTGTACACCTTTGCCGCAGGATATGCTGCAAGCCCAAGAGGTTAGCGACATTTCTCAGGGCTCCACCAAGGCATTGAGGTCCAGCCTCCACTTCCTCCCGAGCTGGGAGGAGGGCACAGTGTGGAGGGACCAGCCAGCAGGTGTGGTGTGCAGGGGTGGGGTCTCTGGGCTGTAGCCTTGACTATAGCTAGCGCTGTCACCTTTTACTTTTTCTTCCTCCTGGTTTTCTCTGTTTTAGAAGGATGGGGGTTGCCCCAGTAGCAGCAGAGGGTAAAGAGGACAGTTGGCCTTTGGGAGGGCTTTGAGGCCCAGCCTAGCTCAGCTCCTCAGCACACCAGTACTTTCCTAGATGCTAGGGGTCCATGGTGCCACTGGCGGGCTCCTCACAAGCAGAGACAGGCCTGGTGTGGGCCAGGGCCACACCCTGACCAGGCTGCAGGGGTAAACAAAGGCATTCCCATGATCACTACCGTGAAAAACAACTCCTCTTGGCCCACCAAGGTTCTTTGCAGCTACCAGGCCATTGTGGAGCACGGCAGGGTTGCCTGCCAGACTGGGCTGTCCTCCCCTGCTCTACAGCCTCGGGAGCTTTGCCTCCACTCCATCCCTTCCCATTCCCCTGCATTTTCCACTCATGTGCTCTGGGCAGGCATGGGGCTTGGGGAGGGGAACTCAGGGGGAGTTGTGTGTGACCAGATCCATGGGTGGGTGGGAGCTGTGGGGGAGTGGAAGGCAAAAGAGAGCGTGCAGGAGGGAAGGAACTGGCTGGGGAGAGAAGGAATGGAAAGGAGCTGGGCAGGACCTGAGCTGGGGAGAGCCTATGGCTTTGGGGGCAAAGGAGTCTCTGTACCACTATCCCCACGGGGTCTGCCTCCTGCCCCACCCCTCACATCCCCCCTACCTCTACAGAAGCCGAAGAGCTGTACCAGAAGAGGGTGCTGACTATCACGGGCATCTGCGTGGCTCTGCTGGTCGTGGGCATCGTCTGTGTGGTGGCCTACTGCAAGACCAAGTGAGTGTCAGGCACTCGGGCTGGGGACAGGCCAAGCCAAGGGATGGGCCTCCAAGAATGTTTGTGAAGGAGGCTCTCCTCCCCGACTCCACTGGAGGCCTCTACACCCTCCTAGGCCCCAAATACCCCTCAGGGGCCTCCGTAGCTGGGTAGGTGTGGGGCCAAAGAAGTAGAGGCAGAGGGTTGGGGAGACAGGCCCCAGGGCACTGACGAAGAATGGTCACAAGCACAGGCTTTGGAAGAAGACAAATCTGGGTTCAAATCCAGCTCTGCTATTTCCCATGTAACCTTGAGCAAATTGATGGTTCCTCATGGGAATGATCCTGGTTTGTACCTCAAAGGACACTGTGAGGACCTGAGCAGGAGCGTGCAGCTGACCCCACAGGCTCCTGGAGCAGGCGCCCTGCCAAGTGGGCAGGCACTGGGTAGTGTTGTGGAGGAGCGCAGAGAGGACAGCTGCATTCTCAAAGAAAGACAGATGCCTCAAAGCACTGCCTGACCCCACCTTGGGAGCAATCGACACAAGAGGACAGAGAAGGCAGGGTTGGGCCCCCTCTGGGCAGAGGAGAGGTAGGGGCAGAACCTTGGGGCAAGGAGAATAAGGGAACAGAGAGGGAGCCGGGCAGTCCAAGCTAAAAGACAGCACAGATGAGGGTCAGCTGTACTCCCGGAGCATGAGCAGCCCAGACTAGCTGGAGCAAAGGGCCAGGGATGGGAAAAAAGAGGGCATGAGTCTAAAAGGATAGCTGGGACCCAGATGGCACCATAGGGCCTTGGATGCCAAGCTAGGGAGCCTGGATTTATCCAACAAAGGCACATCTATAGCCTTTGTTGGGTAAACCCAAACTCCCTAGCTCGGCATTCAAGGCCCTATAACCTTCTGATGTGCTGAAAGATGACAGGTTTGTAACAACTGTTCATATCTGGAAAGCAAGGGTCTGGACTGGACAGAGCTAACATTCTGGGGACTGAACCCCTGGTGTGGACTCATGCTGCCCCATCTGTGGCATCTGAAGTCCTGCTGGCCTTGTCTTGAATGAATCCAGGACCAGAAAGTCTGGAGGAAGGTGAGGAGGGAGTTGGGGTCCAGTGAGCCCAGAGGAGACTGGGCCCAAGAGGGAAAACTGAGTCCAAGAATTGGAGAAAAAGCAAGCCGCCTGTCCTGCCCCCAATGCATTTACTCACTTCTTCAACAAACATTCATTCAGTGCCTGCTGGACACCAGGCCCTGCCTCAGGCATATGGCCGGTGCTCTGAGCAAGTGGTCCAGTGTCATGGGACACCTTTTAGAGGCACCTAACCTTGGCTGGGGAGCAGGAAGGGTTTCTCTGAGGAAATAGCATTTAGGCCAGGGCCTGAGAGGTAAACAAGAGTTAGCATGTGAAGAGGAGAGATATTCCAGGTGAATGGCCTGGCATGCGCAAAGGCCAGGAGGCCAGAGAGGGCAGGGTATAGTGGGGGATCAGAAACAAGCTCACCACAGAGGCAGCTAGCTGGGGTGCTGGGTGGGCAGCGAGAGACAGGGCTGGGAGAGAATCAGGACACTAAGGCCCAATAATGGGGTTTTATTTTCATTTTTGCAGGTACTTAGTAGGTGTATATGTTTATAGGGTACATGAGATATTTTGAAACACGCATGCAATGCATAATAATCATATCATATATTCTATTCATCCCCCCAAGAATTTATCCTTTGTGACCTTGAGCAAACTGATGGGTCCTCATGGACCTTTGTGTTACAAGCAATCCGGTTATACTCTTTTAAATGTACAATTAAATTATTATTGACTATAGTCACCCCATATGCTATCGAATACTAGGTCTTTTTCCTTCTTTCTAACTAGTTTTTGTACCCATGAACCATCCCCACCTCCCTCCCAACCGCCCACTTCCCTTCCCAACCTCTGGTAACCATCCTCCTACTCTCTATCTCCATGAGTTCACAATGAAGGGTCTTAAACAGGGGAGGGACATGATTAGATTTAATATCAAATAAATCGAGCATTTAATATGTGCCAATCTGAAGTAGTCCCGCAGGCCCTGACTCGCTAGCCACAGCACCCGTTTTATTTTCTTCGTGACACTTGATTGAAAATATCTAGTTCATTTCTTTGTTTATGTGTTAACCATCTGCTCCCTCTACTGGCCTGCAAGTTTCAGGAGGGTGGATTCCCTATCTACCTATCTATCTTCTCTGCTTCAGAACAGTGTCTGGCACAGTGACAACTCAATAAATACCAAATGAATGAATGAGGGGGAGAGAGAGGGAGTCAGCACTGTGCTTGAATATTTCATATACTTTTAATCATCAATAGTCTTTGGAACGGATAAATGATCATCCTGTCTTACAGATGAGGAAAGTGAAACGTGGAGAGCTTAAGTAACTTGCCCGGGGTTGCATAGCTAGAAAGGAGCGACGTTCTACTCTGTGGGCAGAGCCAAAGCTCACTGCCACGACGCTCAGGTCCTGTTGGATTCAGGTGGTGGTGATGCTGCAGGGCAGCTTGAGTACAGGGGAGAGCAGTAGCCATGGCCACCCTGGGCAGAGGGAAAAGCTGTTTCCCTAGAGAGATAGCTAGGGAAGCTCATCATTGGCGAGTGGGGGGAATGCCAGTGTCACCTTCCCTTCCCTTGTGCAGAAAACAGCGGAAGCAGATGCACAACCACCTCCGGCAGAACATGTGCCCAGCCCACCAGAACCGGAGCTTGGCCAATGGGCCCAGCCACCCCCGGCTGGACCCAGAGGAGATCCAGATGGCAGATGTGAGTGGCTTTCCTGAGCCCCCTTCTGAGCCCTCAGTGGACAGCCAGCCTTCTCATGCCCCTGCAAGGATGGGCCAGGGCAGCAGCCAGCCTGTCCCATGGCCAGCCTTGCCTGCTAGGCACTGCCTCATCAGGATGGCTGGCCTTGCTTTGCTCACTTCCATAAGGAAGGGGTGGGGGTTGATTTGCTGGAGCCATCACTGCCCCAACATCAAGTCACTGTCACCCAGTGGGTCTCCCCAACCAGGAGCTCAGTCAGTGCTCATCACTTCCCTGTCCCCAACAAGAAAAGAGTTGATTTGGTCCCCAGTCACTAACTCTCACCCAACTCTGTCTGTTCCAGTATATTTCCAAGAACGTGCCAGCCACAGACCATGTCATCAGGAGAGAAACTGAGACCACCTTCTCTGGGAGCCACTCCTGTTCTCCTTCTCACCACTGCTCCACAGCCACGCCCACCTCCAGCCACAGGTAGGCACCACCAAGGCCCATGGAAACCTGTGGACTCAAAAAATTCATCGGGCGCAAAGTGCCCACTTACTCCGACATCCAGAGCTATTCAATACCCTCCCCTGAGTTTGCCACAGGAATCACAGCACACCTCAGCCTCCTCTCCAGAATTGCAGAGGCCAATCCACACAGCACAAAGGCTCAGACAGCTCAAAAATAACACGGCTGGCTCCCTTCTTCCCTGGGAGCACCAGGGCATAGTCAGGGCCCTCACATACTGGCCCCTGGGGCTGGGCTTCTGAGCTAGGTAGCTAAGGACCATGGTGGTGGTAGGGTCCCAGACAGGCGGTCTAAGGTAAGGCTCGGGGGAGGCTGGTTGCAGGGAGGAAAGAAATGGGTCTCTGCACATTACAGCTCACTCATGTATGGGACCCCAGCCCTCCTTCTTCCAATACTGGGGTTGGGCATTTGCAACAATCCACATCACCCCAGAGTGGAGAAGGGCATTGAGCTAAGGGAGCTCGAGGTGGAAGAGGAGCCAGGGAGGTCCATGGAACCACACCTGCTGGGTAGCCCTGCCCCTTCCTGACCCCTCGTCTCACCCCATCTGGCTTTCCCAGACACGAGAGCCACACGTGGAGCCTGGAACGTTCTGAGAGCCTGACTTCTGACTCTCAGTCGGGGATCATGCTATCATCAGTGGGTACCAGCAAATGCAACAGCCCAGCATGTGTGGAGGCCCGGGCAAGGCGGGCAGCAGCCTACAACCTGGAGGAGCGGCGCAGGGCCACCGTGCCACCTTACCATGACTCCGTGGACTCCCTTCGCGACTCCCCACACAGCGAGAGGTCAGTTCCTACCCCCTGGCCTATGCCCAGCCCACTTAGCCAGAGGGCTGGCACCACTGGCCCAAGGCTGACCCTAAGGGCCCCTCAGAAACATTCCAAAGAATCTAATCTCCATTTTTCAGATGGGAAAACAAGGTCCTGGAAAAGGTGAAATGGCCTGCTCAGAGCCATCAGCATGTTAATGACAGACTGGGACTAGAGTTCGGCCAGTGGACCCTGGTGGACAGTGACCATCTAATTTAATTGTCCTCCCAGGACACTTTTCACACTAGGAAAAGGACGTTATTAATAGTTACACTGGAACATCAAGAACAAACAGGGAGCTAGGTGTGGTGGCTCACACCTGTAATCCCAGCACTTTGGGAGGCCAAGGCGGATGGATCACCTGAGGTCAGGAGTTTGAGACTAGTCTGGCCAACATGGCGAAACCCCCATCTTTACTAAAAATACAAAAATTAGCCGGGCATAGTGGCACATGCCTGTAATCACAGCTACTTGGGAGGCTGAGGCAGGAGAATCTCTTGCACCTGGGAGGCAGAGGTTGCAGTGAGCTGAGATGGCGCCACTGCACTCCAACCCCAGCAACAGAGCAAGACTCCATTTCAAAAAAAAAAAAAAAAAAAAAAAAAGAAGAAGAACAAACAGGGGCTATTCTGGACAAACCAGGATACATGCTAGAAGCTCCATGTCCCAGCAGGAACAGAAAGACATGAAGATGGAGTAGAATGCAGAGTGGCAGGGGAGGTTGTCTTTGAGGACACTGACCAGCACAAGATGGACATGAGCCAAGAATGATGGCAGGCCTTGGCAGTATCAGCAACAAGGTCCCACAGTTCAAGGCCTTGTTGGGTTCCTAAGCAGTGGATGCAGTAAGAACCAGGAAACGCCCCTTCTTCCCTGACTCCAAGCCAGGAGTCACAAGGGCCAGCACCACTGCCACCTTGCTCAGCCCTGAGTGGTCCTCAGTAAGTGGGGTCTGTAGGAGGCGAGCAGGGAAAGATGAGTGGTACCAAAAACTCCAGACCAGGGAGTGGGGAGAGGAGCAGATATTCCCCTGCTCTCAACTCAGCCTACTCCATGCCAGGCCCTGTGCTGGGCAGGCCTGCCTGGAAATCCAGAAACGGCCTGCCAGGTTCCTGCTCCTGAGGAGCTCCTAGCCACAGAAACAAACCAAGGAAGCTTACAGCAGCCTATGGAAAGTGCCAAACATGACACCGCAGCAGGGCAGAGAGACCCAGTCTGACTGTAGGCTCTGGGAAGCAGCCACGTTTTCCAAGCCCAGCTCCACCTGTGTGATTTGGGGCAGCCTGATCACCTCTGTACCTTGTTCCCTCAGCTGTAGAACAGGGAGAACAATAGCTACTATGCATGGTTCAAGTGAAGGCCACCTGAGATCATGTGCACAGAGCTCTTTGCCTCATCCCTGGCATGGAGCTCATGCTCACTAGGTGTAGCTATTTATCAATCATAACCACAGCAATGAGACTCCTTAATGGGTGGTAGGAAGGGGAGAGGCAGGAGAGCAGGAAGAAAGCATACCAGGCACCGGGAACAACTTGAGCTGTTCCAACAGAGGCACTTAAGAACAGGGCTGATGAGTGAGGTGCCTGGAACAGGGTGGGCTGTAGGGAGCAGAGGAGCTGGGCCTGAACAGGCAAGCTGAGGCCAGACAGACTGACCCTGGGTGGGTAAACAGGAAGACCTGCTTCAGCAGAGCTGTGATTTTACAAGATTGCTCTGGGAACTGCATAGAGTGGAGGAGGAGAGACCCTGGGATGGACCCAGGTGACCACATGTGAACAGCTGGGCCCAAGATGGGGTGGAGAGTGTGCTTCCAGAGAAGGGAATGGGTAGGGCTTGGTGGTTAATTAGATGTGCCAGTGGGAGAGGGAAGAGGGAGGGGTCAGGCGATGCAGAAAAAATCATAATGGGGACTCCAGGCTGGTTCCAGAGAGCAGTGAGGTGCTCAGCTGTGCAGTTTGGAAGGGAAGCATGGAGGTGGGGGGCCCCTGTCCTGAGATGACAACGGTGGGACAGAAGGCTGATGGGCTTACAAGGGGGATGTGAGCACAAAAAGGGACAGGTACCTGGAATCCAGCCTGGGAGATACTAGCAAGGCCAGACTTCTGAAGGAGCTGGTGGTGTGGGGATGGGTCTGTAGCCACAAGCAGAGACACCTCAGTGGGATTTTGGTACTCCCGGAGGCAGGTTTTGACCTCACTAGAAGAAGGAGTATTTCCCTCACTGGAGCTATCAGGGCATGGAAGGAATTGCCCCTGTGGGGCAGTGAGTCCAGGTCACAGGGGTATCTGAATGGGGACTAGTGGCTTCTGGAATTGGGCAGTATGAGTCCTGGTTCCTGCCTAGCCTCAAGTCACATCCCAGCTCTGCCACTTCTTGGCTGTGTAAATCCTGAATAAGTCACTTAAATGTTCTGAGTGTTAGTTTCCTGTGTGTAGAATGGGACTGGCGGAAGGGTCTTACAGAGCTGCCGTACTAAACCAGGTGGAACATGTACTATACCCCAGCGTGAGCCTTACCCCCTTGTCGGTGAGCATTCCCACAGCAAGTGACCATTCATGGAAGCTCACCCGGGTCAGGCACAAGGGCTAACACATCCCCCTCATACATCATCCCAACAGAGCTATGGAATGAACACCATGGTTACGCCCGCGTAACAGATAAGGAAACCGAGGCTCGGAGAGGTTTAGGAAATTGCATAAGGCCACTGACGGTTGCCGCCGTCATTCTTGCAGGCGGGGTCTCGGGCAAGGTTAAGGCAAGTCTGTGTCCGCCCCTCCCACCCTACCCCACCCCCAACTCCCCCAACCCCTCCCCCGCCCGGCCTGGCCCTGGCCCATGCCTCTGCCTCTCCTCGCAGGTACGTGTCGGCCTTGACCACGCCCGCGCGCCTCTCGCCCGTGGACTTCCACTACTCGCTGGCCACGCAGGTGCCGACTTTCGAGATCACGTCCCCCAACTCGGCGCACGCCGTGTCGCTGCCGCCGGCCGCGCCCATCAGTTACCGCCTGGCGGAGCAGCAGCCGTTACTGCGGCACCCGGCGCCCCCCGGCCCGGGACCCGGGCCCGGGCCCGGCGCAGACATGCAGCGCAGCTACGACAGCTACTACTACCCCGCAGCGGGGCCCGGACCGCGGCGCGGGACCTGCGCGCTTGGCGGCAGCCTGGGCAGCCTGCCCGCCAGCCCCTTCCGCATCCCCGAGGACGACGAGTACGAGACCACGCAGGAGTGCGCGCCCCCGCCGCCGCGGCCGCGCGCGCGCGGCGCGTCCCGCAGGACGTCGGCGGGGCCCCGGCGCTGGCGCCGCTCGCGCCTCAACGGGCTGGCGGCGCAGCGCGCAAGGGCGGCGCGGGACTCGCTGTCGCTGAGCAGCGGCTCGGGGGGAGGCTCGGCCTCGGCGTCGGACGACGACGCGGACGACGCGGACGGGGCGCTGGCGGCCGAGAGCACGCCTTTCCTGGGCCTGCGCGCGGCGCACGACGCGCTGCGCTCGGACTCGCCGCCACTGTGCCCGGCGGCCGACAGTAGGACTTACTACTCCCTGGACAGCCACAGCACGCGGGCCAGCAGCAGACACAGCCGCGGGCCGCCCCCGCGGGCCAAGCAGGACTCGGCGCCACTCTAGGGCCCCGCCGCGCGCCCCTCCGCCTCGCCCGCCCCACTGTCTTTAAGGAGACCAGAGACCGCCTACTGGAGAGAAAGGAGGAAAAAATAAATAAAAATATTTTTATTTTCTATAAAAGGAAAAAAGTATAACAAAATGTTTTATTTTCATTTTAGCAAAAATTGTCTTATAATACTAGCTAACGGCAAAGACGTTTTTATAGGGAAACTATTTATATGTAACATCCTGATTTACAGCTTCGGAAAAAAAAAGAAACAACAACAAAAAAAAAGAGAGATGGGCCAATTTTTTGACTCTTTAATAGAAACCTATTTTGTGGTGCCTTTTGCTGTACGCTCATCTGGGGCTCCAGGGGAGAGGTCTTGGTTGCGGGGTGCTGGGAGTGACAGCAGGGAGAGAAGAGGCTGCGGGGTTCTGGTGGGGGCGAGGGTGGGGGGCCGTGAGCGGTTGGCCCTGAGAAAGAACTGAGGACAGAAGTAGCTTTGCTCCCAGGCAAGAGCTGGAGTTCCCGACCCCTGGGAGGAGAGGGCCAGGACCCTAGGCTTGGAGCTGGAGCTGGGGTAACTTCCAGGGGGAGATGAAGACACAGCTACCCGAATGGGGAAGCCCTGGCTACTCACAGCTGTTAGAGGAGGAGGGCAGAGAAAGGTCTCCCCAAGAGCCTGGGCCCAGGGAGGTGGCAGCTCTGCCAGGGGCCCAATGTTGGCGGCTCCTGTCCCCTACAGCCTCCAGGACGCCCCTCCATCCTCTGCAGCACCTTCGTTTACAGGTCGTCTTTTCTATTTTACACCTGCATGTCCTTTGCATTTCAGATTCTTTAGATTGGATGCATGGTCACGCTGGGACCGAGAAGAGCCACTCGACAGTGTATTCCCCTTTTAGCAATAAAGTAACACCATTTCCTTCTCACAGGCTGCCTCCCAGCCCCCAACCCACCTGTGACTTCCACTCGTCTCCGCTGCCCTCCCACCCCCAAAAACTGGGTCCACTGCTAATTTGTCAAAAAGGTAATTGTTTAAAAAAAAATCCCAAACAGAAACAAATGGGAATCCTGTCCTGAAATGTCTGAACACCTGACTGTTGACACTTGAACATTTTTATATTATAAATAAAATCAGAAATAACTCCTGTTTGACTGTGTGTGCCTAGCCCCAGATGAGGAGGGAAGTCAGAGCACGAAGTCCCGTGGTGGATGTGGATGATGCTGGCCTGGAGGTTGGAGGGGGCCAGGGCAGTCCCTGGAAGGAAGTGACCCTCTCTCCAGTCTCTCCGGCCCCAGCTCCCAGGACACACTCCAACCTTCCTCCCACTCCCAAGAATATTTACAAGGTGTCCCCCCAGCTGCTGGGGAACCTGGCCAAGGGACTGACACAAATTGCTCTGCTTCAAACTCAGCGTTGGAACTCTGGCCCAGTTCTTGCCCCGGATCTATGGGCCGGACTGAGACAACAGTTGCCGGCCTAGGTGGGTGAGGAGGGATGGGTTGTGGGGTTGGTACTAGCATAGCCGAGGCAGGGTGACCCCTGGACCCTGAGGCACGTCACAGGCAAAGTCTGGACATGCAGCGTGGCATGACAGGTACCCTCAGCTGCCAGGAGGACCACAGCTGCTGCAGCTCATAAGCCCACAGGGTGTTGCTCTTTCCCCAATTTTATACCCCCTCAGAGCCAGGCCTGTCTAAACCCGCAGCCCTGAGGGAAAGTATATGATTTCAGTATGCAGAAGGCAGATGGAGGCCCAGGGTTCAAAAGCCTTTCCCCTCATCAACTGATTTAGTAAACCAGTGTCCGGCACCGGGAACTATTCGGTTCTAGTCAGACACACGGATGTCTTCCACCCAAACAGCTGAGGTGGTTGGCATGCACACTTGCCTACGCCTGTGTGTTTGTGTGGGTGTGGGTGTGAATCCCCCTAGGATGTGTGTAGTCAGAGACCTACAGGTGGGAGGGACAGAGAGGCTGCGGGTTGACAGGGCTTCGGCATCAACAGGGCCTAAGTTCAAATTCCAGCTCTGAGCCTCCTAGCCGTGTGACGTCTCTAGGCCAGTTTCCTTGCTGGGAAATGGGTGATGTAAATACCTATTCCAAAAGGTTGCTGTGGAGATTATAAAGTACAGTGCTGATGCTGGCACGTGATAGATGCCTATTACATGGCTGATTTGATGGTGGTGATGACAATCTCCTGTGCCTTGCATCCTTGTATCACACAGCCAGAGTGACAGAAACTAGATGAGAGGGAGGCAATGGAGAAAAATAAAGAACAAACTAAAGTTATTGTATTCATTATGGGGGCGCTGGGAAAAAGTACCTGCTACAAAACATTTTAAAAAGGGAAATAATGAACTCAATCCTGCATAAACCTGCAACTCACTGGCCCTTCCCGGCCCCCTTCTGTTGATCTCATCCAGGCCCCGCTGCTGTCTCTGGGTTTGTGGTTGGCTTTAAAATTCTCTGAGAGCCAGTTATTCTTCTATGTGACCTGTGGCTTCTGTAGGATCCCAAATTCACTCCATATGAACTCTTGGGGAACCCACTGACCTTTGTCTGATCCAGCTTATTGTCCTCATGTGACCTTTCCGAGGGCTCTAGGTTGCTGTTGCCTTCTAAATTTTAGAGTCAGAAGCTACCCAATGAGAACATCAATCTCTATGTGGCCCTCAGTTGATTCTGAATGACCTCTTGGTGAACTCACTGACCTTTGCATGAGCATCAGGTATCTTCATTATATGCTCTGAATCCTATAGTACCTGCCATACGTGCCGAGAGTCCAAGGCCAGAACCTAACAGAGTTCTTTCCTCATCTGTCATTCACCCATTCATTTCACAGGTATGATTAGGACCCAGGAACACATGTGGCCAGAGAGGCCCCTTCTCCACTCTGCCTCTCAAACCTCTGCCTTGGGGAGCCTTCCCAGTGGCCTTTCAGGAAGAGTCGCAGTCCTGTCAAGCTACTTCCCTACCACCGCCCCGTCACTGGAACATATAGGATGACATTCAGGCAGCTTCTCAAGTCAGAGGCTTCGTCCCCACTTTCCCAGTTCATTCTTTTCTCTTCCAGGTCATTTTTTGGCTTCTCTTTCCAGGCCCTCCCAGAGACCCAAGTGGTAATGGTAACTGCCTGTTCTCCCCACGAAACTGTGAGCCCCACGAGGACCGGCAGTCAAACTTCCTCCCACCACCATATTCCCATCACCCCGCCCAGTGTGCAGCACACAGTTGGCCCTCGTTGAATGAGAGGATGAAGGCGCAAGAGACACCGTCCTCAAGGGGCAGCCCCCAGAAGTCCCTGAGCCCGAGGCCACTTCCCAGGACCACCAGGTGGCGCAAACCACTTATTGTATGTCACCAGTCCTGGATTTGGACAGTCCTAGAAAATGGGCATGTTGGAGACAGCAGTTGTGCGGGGTGAGGATCCATTCGAATGCAGGAATAAATATTAGAACTTTGACTTAGATTTATTTTCATCTCATCTTTTTTAAATTTCTATTTTTGTGTATGTTTTATAATGTACATGATATTTTAGTACAGTAGTACATGTATATAATTTACAAATAAATAATTATACAATTAAGGAAGTGAACTAAACATTTTTTTACTGATGGGAGGCACAACCCGTGCTCAGGAAGCACATCTGTCCACAGCTGCCAGAGCTCCTGGCTCTGCTGTCCACTCACCCACCCTCGGGAAGTGAAGAGTGGGGCACTGACCCCGAAAATCACAGGACTTCTGAGGCAGCGTGGAGAAAGTACAGAGAGCTCTTTTGTAGTGCCACATTGCGTTTTCAATTTCATTTAAGTGAACATTTACTTCCTCTGAGCAAAACGAAGGGGCCAGATGGTTTGGTTCTAAAACACACTTCAGCTGATCCAACTTAAATAATCTCAATTTAAATCACTACATCTCTCCACATAATCAAAAGCCCCTTGCCTCAAATATGAGTGGGCCTGTAAAGTTAGATACTTAGTTGCAAGCCTGGCTTATTTTATTAACTAAGTATGTTACCACTGACGCCAAATTGCTGGCCAAACTACAGTAATCTATTTAAACAATAGAGAGGATTCGCTCTTCATAGCCGCACTGAATGTGCCATCACCCCCACCCACTTGTCAGTTGGAAAAATGCAGGGCTTAAAGGTGCTAGCTAATCCGTGATCGTCAAGTGGCAAATTTCTCCACTCTTCCCAGATGCGGCCTTGGCTAAGCCTTTCTGATTCACTAGACAAATGAAAGAAATAGCAACAGAAAAACGATCAGTAACTTGTCATTCCACCTTTTCCCACGACCAAGAATTAATGGCTTCGATAACTGTCCTCCAACAAGCATCTTTGGGCTTGTTGACAAGCGGCCATTTGTGAGGCAGAGTGTCTTTTATTCCTATAGCAGTAGATCTGTCCAAGAGGCCACCTCTGGAGCTCAGAGACCTGGCAGCACCAACATAAAGACCCAAATATAAACAGGGCTGTGGTTCCATCCCACTCACACCCCAGGATATCCATGGGACAAATGGGGCGGTGCATACATGTTCTATTTTTTCCAAAAGTATCAACTGTAAGAGCAGTGTAAGTCACAGGTCAGCTGGAAGAGGGAAAAACAGGGCAAGGGAGACCAGCATTGCCTCCCCCTTCCCTCCCAGGGTGTCAGGAATGCCAGGGGGCCAGGTGCAGCCATCCTTCCTAACAGGGGAAGCTCCAAAATAGGCTTTTCCTTTATCTGATTTCATCCTCTAACTGATTTCAGTTCCGAAACCATCTTTCAGGGTTTCCTTATGTATATATTATTCTTATAGATGTACATTTGTGTCTGTATAAAAAGGAGACAGTGTGATCTCAATGGATGAAAAGAGGTGGACGCACATGTGAGTGGAGTCAACTTGACACTGAAAGGGCACAAGCCTGGGTCCCAGATTATTGTGATGTGAGGCAGGAGACCTGGGCATGGTTCTGGAGGCTGCTGGGAGGAGGGAGGAGAGGATGGTGCTGGTGGTCTGCAGACCTGCTGCTGGTCAACTCAGAGGAAGGAAGAGGAGAAAGGGTGGGGTTCCAGCTGAGACCTGGAGTCAAGACCTGCCCTCACACACAAGAAGATGAGGAGAGGAGCTTGATGAGAAGAGAAAGACCTGGGAAGACAACAGCCCTTCCAGCTTCTCCAGCGAGGTGGTGTCTAGAGCATGCACACAACTGGCCTACAAAATGAGGCTCCATGGTGGAGAGGAAAACAAAGGCCGGGGAGAGGGTCTGATGCCCAGAGATGCCCAAGGACACAAGGAGATCAACGCCACAAACGGCATCTCCATCTCCTGGGCCCACAGGTTTTCTGCACCCCTCTGGCTGCCCATCAACTGACTGGAGCTTGGTCCGAGTGGCCCCTGGCTGGAATTGTGCTCACCAACCCCACTGGGGACATCTGCCCATCCTGGGGTCTGCACATCCATGTCAGCTAAGTATCAGGCCCAGTGGCATCTTTTGTGGTTTTGCTGCCAGTCACATGGCCCTGGCTGAGGGCAGGACTTGAGTGTGTCTTCCGGAGAGAAGGGTCATCCCCTTCCAGAGTGGCCAGCCGGGCCTCAATCCGCTCCAGATCATCTGAGCCCACTTTGATTTTCACAGCCAGGAGGTGGATATAGGTCTCATAACGGCTTTTCTGGGGAAAGGCCAAACACAAGGTCAAAAGACAACAAAAGAGGAGAAAAGTATGTGCACCTTGTATGACAAAAGACTGATTTCCTCAATATGCAGAGAGCTTTCACAAATCGTTAAAAAGAAGATGAACAGTCCAATTAAAAAATAAACATGGGACATGCACATAAACTTCATTCATAATTTGAAAAATCCAAATAATTGGCAATGATTTCTTGGATATGACACAAAAAACCCAATCAACAAAAGTAAAAATACACAGATGGGACTACACCAAAATGTAAAACTTCTGTACATGAGAGGATACAGTCAACAGAATGAAAAGGCAACCTACAGAATGAGAGAAAAATGTTTGCAAGTCATATATCTGATAAGGGTCTTGTATCCAGAATATATAAAGAACTCTCAGAATGCAACAAGAGAAGACAGACAACCCAAATTTTTTAAATGGGCTTGAATCTACATTTCTCCAAAGAAAGCATACAAATGGCCAACAAGCACACGAAAAGGTGCTCAACATCATTAGTCATTAGAGAAATGCAAGTCAAAACCACAATGAGATATCAATTCACACTCTTACTACTATCAAAAGAGCAGAAAATACGTGTTGGTGAGGATACGGAGAAATAGACAGAACCCTTGTGCTCTGCTGGTGACAATGTAAATGGAGCAGCTATTATGGAAAGCTGGTGGTTTATCAAAAAGTTAAAAATAAAATTACCACATGATCCAGCAAGACCATTTCTAACTATAAACCCAAATGAGTTGAAAGCAGGGTCTTGAAGGGATATTTGTATACCCATTTTCATAGCAGCATTTTTCACAATAGCCAAAAGATGGAAGTAAGCCAAGTGTTCACTGATGGATAAACGGGTAAACAAAATATGGTGTATACATACAATGGAATATTATTCAGCCTTATCCCATTTATGCCTAGTGTTCCATTATTGGAACGTGGGAGTTATTTATATCATACTGCCCAAGGTCATCTCCAAGGTCTGATTTTTCACCAAAAAAAAAATTGCAACCTCTGACATAAATGGGTTAAAAAGAAAGGAAATTCTGACACACACTACAACATGGATGAACCTTAAGGACATTATGCTAAGTAAAATAATTCAATCACAAAAAGACAAATTGTATATGATTCCACTTAGAGCAGTCAAAATCATAGAGGCAGAGAGTAGAATGGTGATTGCCAGGGACTGAAGGGAGGGGAGAGTGGAAAGTTATTATTTAATGTGTACAGAGTTTCAGTTTGGGAAGAGGAAAAAATTCTGGAGACTGGTTACACAACAATGTGAATAGACTTAACACTGCTAACTATACACTTAAAAATGGTGAAGATGGTAAATTTTATATTACATGTCTTACTGTAATTAAAATGTTTTTAAATCCAAATTAAAATAGTAATGAGGCTGGGTGTGGTGGCTCACACCTGTAATCCCAGCACTTTGGGAGGCCAAGGTGGGTGGACCACCTGAAGTCAGGAGTTCAAGACCAGCCTGGCCAACATGGTGAAACCCCATATCTACTAAAAATACAAAAATTAGCCAGGCATAGTGGCACGTGCCTGTAATCCCAACTGTTCAGGAGGCTGAGGCAGGAGAACTGCTTAAACCCGGGAGGCAGAGATTGTAGTGAGCCAAGATTGTGCCACTGTACTCCAGCCTAGATGACAGAGTGAGATTCTATCTCAAAAAAAAAAAAAAAAAAAAGGTAATGAGATACTAATTGTTAAACCTATCAGGTTAGTGAAGTTTAAAACATATTTGCAATGCCCAGTGCTGGTGAGAGCATGGAGAAATAAGTACATTCACAAATTATTAAAGGGGTTAGAAATCAGGGCAAACATTTAAGAGGAAGGTTTGGCAGCATCTGAGGGCCTTCGTCTGAGCTTCAGCCCCTCACCCCTGTCAGGGAAGGCTGGCACCCTGGAAGGACTGGGGACTAAGGGTCAGGGGACCCTGTTCCCTGCTAGCTGCCACGTGAGCAAGCCCCTTTATCAGTAGGCTTCACCTCCCCAGTCTCACATCAGGCCAGGCAGGAAGGAGAAGGAGCAGGGCGCTGGGCTTTGCAATCCAGCCCCCCAAGGCTCACCTCGAAGGTGAGATAGTGCTCCTTCAACCGGTACTCCTCGGCCTCCTTGGACTTGATGCCCCTCTCGACTGGGTGACACCTGTGTTCGGCCAGCTCCGCAGTCAGCTGCCTCAACTTATTCTCATGAGACCGCAGTTGCTCCTCCTGGGAAGGCAAATCGTGGACTGTGACGCCTTATTCTCAGAATGTCACGGAGTGACTCAAATCCTGTTCTACCAGGAGCTGCTCCACCAGAGGGAAATGAAGGCCTAGCCAGGGTCACCAAAATGTGGTGATAGAGCCAGGCTCTGGACCCGAGGGCAGGTTCCTCCTCCCACCTCCCTTCCTCCTCTTGCTGCTCCCATCAGCATCAGCTTTCCTCGATGCCCCCTAGACACCCCACCTCAGGCTCAGGAGACAAGAGATGCTCACGCTTATATGTGGACATAGACAGTCCCTGACACAGAAACACAATGATCCCCACACACAACCCAGCTCACATGCATTCCCATGTGCACACACAAACACCCCGGACCAAGGCCAGCCTGGCCCAGCTATCCCCTGCTCCTTATGATACACGCGTTCTCTTACATTCATGCCCAGACAAACGCAATGGTCGCAGACCCAGGATCACACCTGGTGGAGTGACAGGCGGAGACACTCTCATTGATGGGCAAACGCACACACATCCCACCCACTACAGGACAGCCAGGCCCCCTGGTGCTGTGTGCTCATGCGTACATGTGTATGAGTCACCACCTGTGTGTTTACACACGTGAATGTGTGTGGTGTGTGCACATACATAGTGTACGTGCATTGCATAGGGGTTCTGGGCAGAAGCAGGAGCCCAGGAGCTCAGTGGGGAGACTTGGGACAAGGCCTAGTGGGAAAGACCACTGGCAAAGAGGAAGTGGGGGGCTTCCGCTGCCCTCTACCTCTCAAGCTCTGGGCCACCATTTCTCCTGTCCTCTCCAAAGAAGCCCTGAGAGCCTGCAGCATGGGTGACTTGGGTTTTCTAAGACTACAAATAAAACATTTAAGGATAGGTGAGGGCAGCAAAAGAGCACTGGATGAAGAGTCAGCCAGGTGTCACCTGTGTGAACTCCCTGTGACACAGTCTCTTGCATTTGTGCCCAGGTGCACACAAGGCCACCAACTCTCAGTCACATCCACAGGGATACACTAGCAGAGAGGCAGCTCCATGCCAACTGCCACAGCCACGGCCCCTGTATGACGTTCCTTGGTCTCCCCATCTGGACGTGGGGGTGGGGTGCGTGGGATGGAGAGAAGAGGTGTCCTTCTCTGGTGTCCTTCAGCCCAGAATCACCCAGCCTAGAGACAGAGCCAGGGTGGGTCTGCTGGATGGGGGCCTGGGCTGAGGATGGCAGCCTAGGGAGGCAAAATCTTGACCCAGGAGCATGTACCTGGCAGAGGCGGGTGGTGCAGGAGGGCAGCAGGGGCCGACAGAACTTCTTCATGGAGCTGACAGCAGCTGGGAAGGCCGGGGCAGAGAAGATGGCTGCCACCAGGTTGATCCTGAGGATCCAGGACAGCATTTCTTCCTTGCTCCTGGGGACAGGACGGGGAGAGGGTGCTGGCCTCTCACACAGGACTCCCTGTCCCCTACTCAGCGTCACATACCCAGCACTGGGCCTGGCACTAAGAAGGCACCAGTACCTCTAGATGAGTGGGTAAAGGGGAGAGGGAGGACGCATGGGGGCTGGATGGGCCTGGCCAGAGCTATGCAGGGAGCTCCCTTTCTATCCCAGCTCCCAGGCACACCTGGATTCTCATGTGAAAATCAAACTTCCCAGGTTCACAGCTAGAGGCCCTGGAGTGAATGGGTGGGAATGACCGTGGACTGGGGATCATCAGAGGCAATGGCAACTGGGCGACCCTCACAGTCCTCCTGCCCTCCCCCGCTGCCTGCCCAGCACTGGCACTGTGATCCTGAGGCCTCATCCACCAGCCTGTCTCCTTGCAAGCTCATGTGCACCCCAGTCTCAAGTCATAGGAAGGCGAGAGGTGGTAGAAGGACAGCCTTACAGGTTACCTGGAGGGTGCATCTTTCCCACATTTAAAGCCAAGGATGATTCATAAAGATGCCACCTGCCCCACATTTCAGACTCCAGCGCACTCGGCAGCCCCTGCAGGGCTTGTTAAACACAGTTGCTGGAGCCATCCCAGAATTTCAGGTTCAGTAGGTCTAAGGCAGGGCCAGAGAGACTGCAAGTGATGCTGAGGGGAACCACACACTGAGAACCGCTGCTTTGGGGGTCCCAGCTGTCGGTCTGGGTCATGTGGATACACATGCTCTGTTGCTGACTCACGGGAAGGAGAGGGGTTGTGTGCTGCGTCACTGCGACCCTAGGCCCCAGGTGGGAGTGAGGGGCTCCAGCTCCTACTCACGGTGCCTGGAAAAGGAATACCCTCCAGTCGGCCGTCTTAAGCTTGAGCACGTTGGACTTCTTGCTGTAGTCAGAGGCCCTGGTGGCCAGAGCGTGATGCACGCGAATGGCGTTCTTCAGGTCACCCTCCGATAGAGCTTTGTCAGGCCTGTACTCATCCTGGGTGGGGCGGGATGGGTGAGATAGGGTCACTGACCCACACCTTCCACTCTCCCCTCCCCTCACTCCTCTCTGTCTAACCCTATAGCTCCCTTAATTTTCTGTTCCTGCTGCCTCACCCACCCCAACAAGAATCCAGGCATCCCTCCCCTTACCCCGGTTTGTCCCAGAGGCCTAAACAGGCCTCACACTGAGTGTCCACTGAGCGACTAGGCACCAAGTTCTCCCAAAAACCTCCAAAGCCCTGAGTGGTCCCAAGTCTGGAGAAGGACCCAGCATGTACCTGAGTCCCAGGTCCTGCCTGGGGCCCTTGGGGTGCCACAAGGCTGGGGCGGGATGGGACTGAGCTGGCCCTTTCTGAGTAAGGTCTCTGGGGCAGTCTCTCACCTTCTGCAGGTACAGGATGGTCCCTTTGAGCACTGCGTAGAATTTCTTCCAGCCACGCCTCCCACGGGGTGCTGGGGAGGAGGGCACTAGTAGTGTGGCTGCAGCCACCCTCTGCAATCTCTCCAACCCCACCTCCCACTATATGTCCACCTGTATGTTCATCCCCAAGGAGTGGTCTGGGGCACCCCCCTCTGTGCCAGCCTCCCTCTCATGCCCCTCTTCCAGCCTGACACCCACTCCTCTTGCCATCCATGTCAGCATGAGTCTTCCGGGTCAGGATGCCGTGCTTGTAGGTGGTGGCACTGAGCGCCTGTGGGACATCCAGGAAGGGGTTGCCACCATCCAGGATTCGCGTCACCTTCTTCGTGCCTGTCCCGAACTTGTCATCCACCAGCTCAGACAGGGATTTCCTCAGCTCGTCCTCATCACTAGGGAAGTACTAGGCCTGAGCACCACCTCCAGAGAGGCCTCAGCCGTGCATCATCATGGCCTTCCCCATCAGCCTCCCATCCCGGAGCCAGGGTCACGGAGGAAGAGCAGCCCCAGGAGGCAGAGATGAAGAGATTCCAATTCCAGACCACAGATCCAGATCTCTGACCCCTCCTCTCATTTCCACTTCCGACCTCTGACCTCTGATCTTTGATTTTTGTCCTCCAAGCCCCAAATGTCACCCTTGATCACAAATGTGGAGACTTTACTGTCTCCAGGTCTCCCTCCCAGTCTTCCTTCTCCTCTCTCCATCCCAGGGAGCACTAACCGTGGCCAGACTGAAGCTGCTGCACAAACTGCACCAACATGCTGGAAGAGGGAGGCCAGCTGGTAAGACCCTGAAGTCTGGGCCCCCAGGAGAGCCCTGGCAGAAGAGTGCCAGCTCTTACCCTGTGGGGTTGGAGTTCCTGCCAATCCCTGCCTGAGGCCTCTACATGGACCTGGCTGCCCTGGGGAGCACAGCAGAGCCTTTCACAGTCTCCCCAAACAGCAAGGTCAACATCCCTCTCTCCTGTTGAGACCTACAGGTCTCGCTGCTTTTGCAGGGGAAGAAGTTAGAGGGCACTCTCACCTTCCCACTGTCAGTAACAGTCACCATCTAAACGTGGACATATTCTACAGGTTATAGGGGCCTCATGCCTCTTGTCTGCCTACTTCCCAAAGGGAAAGGAGCAGTCATCAATGGGAATTGGAACACTATCCCCATATAGAAAACCAGCTGTGAACATCATAGAACTAAAGTCACAGTTCAACCTATTCCATAACAATGCAAACATTGCACTCTTTTTCTCAATACAGAAGATGAATCCAAAGAGGAATTCAACACCAGGTGTGAGCCAGCTAGACACAGGTGTCGGGCCCTGGATTGGGAAGGATCAGCACCATGGAGAGTGGTCAGAATGACGGACCTGCACCCCCACACTCCCCCTCCCAGGAATGCAGGCTCCCCATACCTGTGCCCGCAGGCACTACTCACATGGCCCATTCCAGCTTTTCATTCTTGATGGAGTTGTAAAGGGTCTGGGAGAGGGAAAAGAGAGAGGGGGGAATTCAGGTGAAGAGTCAAAGAAACCCCCATCTACCACCAGTAACGTGGGTACAGTGAGAGATCACCTTTTCAGCCAATAGGGCAAAGTGGATGTTTGATTCATACTTATTTGTTAGATGGGTAAGTGAGTGGGTGGGTGGATGCATGGATGGGTGGTATTTAATTATGTGGTCACTTAATGTCAATCTCCCATAGGAGACTGTAAGCTTCACAAGGTCAGAGGCTGTCCATTTGTTCACTACTGAATCTCCAGTGCATAATCCAGAACTTGACATACAGCAAGTGCTCAACAGGGTAGATGAATGGATGGGAGGATGAATGGGAGGATGGGTGAGTGAATGGATGGATGGGGAAGTGGACAGGTGGAAGATGGAAGGATGGGTGGGGAAATAGGCAGGTGGATGGGTGAATGAATAGAAGATGGGTGGGTGGATAGAGGGTACATGAGGAAGATTTAGGGGTGTATGCATGAGGATATGCGTGGGCAAATGAATGTCAGGGTGTTGGGTGGATGACTGAGTAAATGATTGGGTGGATAGATTTGACGATGAATGGGTGGGTGGGTTGGTGAGTAAGTGAATGGGTGGGGAATAGGAGGTAGGGGGATGGGCGAGTAGATGTGGAGATGTTTGTCAAGGTGAGTAGACGAGGGAGTGTTTGAAGAGTACAGGGTGTCTGTGTGGGTGAAAGGTGAATGGGTGAGTGGGATGGGGACTCTCAGCAGATAATACTATGTGGGGAGTGGGAAGGAGAGATTTGGGGATATATATATATGGGTGGTGGGTGAATGGGTGGGTGTATGGGTAGGTGAATGATTGAGTGGCTGGGTGGATGCATGGGAGGATGAGTGGATGGGTGCAGAAGTGGGTAGATAGGTGAATGAGTAGATGGGGAGAAATGGATAGGTGGATAGTGGGACTGGGATTGTTTGATTCACAAATATGTTCTTAACAAATGCTTCTCAGTGGTGAAGAATATAATATAGTAAGAAGAGTGATGGAGACAATGTTCTATGGAACATTGGGGTTTGGATGGAGACCTCCGAACTCATTATTCAACTACCCCTGTAGTATTATCAGATTCTTCAAACCCACTATTTAAAAATGAAGCTGGCTGGGTGTGGTGGCTTATGCCTGTAATTTCAGCACTTTGCGAGGCTGAGGTGCGAGGATTGCTTGAGCCCAGGAGCTTGAGATCAGCCTGGGCAACAGAGTGAGACCCCCAGGCTCTACAAAAAAAAAAGATATATATATATATACACACACACACATATATATATATATATATATATATATATATATATATATATATATCGCCAGGCACAGTGGCATGCACCTATAGTCCCAGCTACTTGGGAGGCTGAGGTGGGAGAATCCTTCAAGGCCAAAAGTTCAAGGCTTCAGTGAGCCTTGATTGCATCACTGCACTCCAGTGTGGGTAACAGAATGAGATCTTGTCTCAAAAATACATACATAATAAAAATGAGCCCATCACCAACCCACCAAAAATCTGCTCCTTTTCCTCAGTTCAGAAATGACCAGACTAGAAAGGCTAGAGTTCCACCCTTCACTTCAGGTTCAAAAGAAAACTGGATTCTCTTAATTCCTGGTGATGTCGAAGGAAAGGGGGGGCTTTTCCTTGGGGTGACAATAATGATGTTTGTGGTAAAGGTGGTGGTGGCAGTTGTGGTGGGTGGCAGCTGTGATAATTGGTAGCAGTGTTGATTATTACTGTGACAGTAATGGTGATAATGGAGTACTAAAAACAAATCTCACAAAGCCTTCCCCTCTGCCTAACTTAGGGAACACAGAACAGCTAAATGTTGAGTTCGGTGGTTTCTAACTTTGTCATCATGGCCCTGCACCCTGTGTTAAGGGCCTGGAATGCCAGGATTTCAGGGGACAGAGACCTCTCTCCTCTCTATCCACACAGGGTGCAGCTAGTGGGATGGGGACTCTCAGCAGATAATACCTTCAGCAGGTCTTTGGCAAAGTCTTGGCCATCATTCAGCTGGTCCAAGTTGGCAATGAATTGTTGACAGGACATCTTCTTGCCAATGTTCTGTAATGGAGAAATGGTTCTGCCTAAGAGTAGGGAAGGAGGCTGGTGTGTTCCCCACACACCCTGCCCTGCCCAGCCAGAGGGATGAGGCAGCGTTAAGGGCAACAATGAAAATTAAATTGCATGAATTTTCTATTGTCTCCAAGAGTTTACAAAACTCTTTCTCACAGTCAGAACTGTGCTTGATTCTCAAGCATCTTGAGAGGTTGGGCTTCTTCTGCAGCCCAGGTGAAGGAGTCGGGCTGGATGAAGAGTTGTAAGAGCTGACATTTGCCAGGTGCCTACTGTGTTCCAGGTCTTGTGCTTGACATGCATTATCTTATTTATTTCTCACCCCAAGGAGAAGGTGAGGTGCCTGTTTTTATTATCCCCATTTGATAGGTAAGGAAACTGAAGTACAGGAAAGTGAAGTGGCATGCCCATGATCAAACGGCAAGGAAGTGAAAGGCCCAAGTGTGTCTGAAACCAAAGCCCGTGCTCTCACCGCTACTCCACGGTTAACTATTCCAAGGTCACTCAGCACCAGGACTTGAACCCCGGCCTCTTGGCTTCTGAAAAGAAGCTCTGCATATTCTGCCACAACTGTCTCACCCTCTCAGCTGCACAGAGGGGCAGCAAGACTTCCAAGACATAGGTGAAGTGAGGGAAAGTTTATGGGAGTCAAAAATCAATTGCCACGGACACACATGAGTGCCCCATGCTAAGCTGAGCTGAGCTGGAACAGAGAACCCAAGCAGATGGTTTCACACTCGGAGGTAGAAACAGGCAAAGAGCTGGAAATGACTAAATCCCCAAGTTCTGCCTTCTTGTTTTAACCAATGAGTAGCAGAGGGGCTCAAACCCTGCAAACCCAACACCTAATATTCATACTTCCAGACTCTCCTTGGAGTCCCCATGTCTGAGAAAACACAAACAGGATGTGAGGATCCTTCATCTTTGTGAGGATGAAGACTCTTGAATAGCAGATACTTATCACTGTAGGATTTTGTGGATTAGAGTTTGCTCTAAAGCAGTGTTTTCCAAGGTTTACCTACAGAACTCTGGTATCCCAGGAGATGGAAATAGGTATTCTCTCAAAAAGAGATTTCATAATAGAACAAGTTTATCTACATGTTTCAGAGTCTTTACCACGCTCATATGTGCTGGTCTCTCCAAGGAGAGGATCCCATGTCATTTCCCAAGTTTACTGACTTTGGCACTATTTTAGCAAAGACACTCTATTAGCATCATATGGGACATTCACACACCATAGAAATCATTCAGAAAACAATGATATAAGGCTTTATAAGTAGCTGACAAGCAAGAACTTTCTATGCTTTTCCAAATCATTCAGGAGAAAAGGTCCTATGTATGCTTTGATAAAAGTGTGTTTTGTATGTTTCTGTGTAAGTTTTACATAGATACGTGTGTGTGTACATAGATAAATATATAGCCGTGTGTGTACATTTGTAATAGATTATAAGGGCAATGTTGATAAGACTGTTGTTGAGTTCCACACAAACTGAACATTCCCCAGCCATTGGTCAGGAGCGCAAAATCAAAAAATAACAAGGCTAAGATTTCTAATCTGAGCAATATCAGACTATCTTCTTGTGAGTGAAACTTCCCAGCAGCATTGGAGGCTTTACAAAAGCAGTGAAGGCTTCAAGGGTGAGGATCCTGCAGGGGAGTGTGGAGAGGTGACCCCAGAAAGAGCAGCGTTCCTCCCTGAAGCAGCTGCTGCCTCCCAGCAGCAGCCAGGGACTGAGCAGCTAAGTGGCCTCTTAGGATTGGAGAAACGAGATTGGAGTTCAGGGTCCACCAAGGACAAGGGTCTTGGGAAGCACCCAGTCACACTTCAACAAAAAAGTTGAAATTAAGAAAGAAAATACTAAAAGAAGAAAAATTATCCCAGATGGAAATGTGGAGAAGCAGAAATGAATGAAATAACAAAAAGAATTGGTAATTCTAAATGAAAATTGACTATGTAGAGCAACAATAAAGTTTTCCAGGGAATAAAATATAGAGAGATACAATAGTTAAAAGCACGACAACAGGAGTATATAAGTTAAGAGAGCAGTAAATGGAACTAAAGTGTTTCAAGGTATTTCATTGCCCAGGAAGTGGTACAAGTACTTTATAAGTCGAGAATGCAAATTGCCAACCATAAAAGGAATTCCGAAAGAATGCACAACTAACAAGCTAACAGAGCAGGGAAATGGAATTCTAAAAAATGCTTAATCCAAAAGCAGGCAAAAGAAGAAGATAAAAGAAACAGAACAGTGGAGTCAAAGAGAAAACAAATAGTCACTTGATATACTTAAACTCAAATATATCATAATTCATTAAATGTTCAAATTAACATTATTACCGGATTTTATTTTTAAGTATATAAGAGACATGCCTTAAATATAAAAGAACAGAAATCTTTGAAAGAAAAAGTCAGAAAAGGATGTAACACATAAACACTAACAAAAGAACTCCAGTATAGCTACACTAACATCTGACAAAATAGATTTGAAGGCAAGAAGCATTACTAGACATAAAGAAGGACATGTTCATAGTGATAAAAGTGTCAATCTGCCAGAAGATATGATCATCCTAAATGTGTATACATCTAGTAGTATAGCTTCAAAATATACAAGACAAAAATTGACAGAACCAAAAGAAGACATATTCACAATCTTGGCTGGAGATTTTAACACTGTTCTCTTAGTAACAGAAAGAACAAGCCAACGAAAAATTGGCAAGAATTCTATGCAAAAAAATTAGATAATCTAGATGAAATGGACAAATTCTTAGAAATACACAAGCTACTAAAACTGGCTCAAGAAGAAATAGAAAATCTGAATAGACCTATAACAAGTAAAGAGATTGAATCAATAACTTAAAAAAAAAAAAAAAAAAGCAAGGCCAGGTGTGGTGGCTCACACCTGTAATCCCAGCACTTTGGGAAGCCAAGGTGGGAGGATCACTTGAACCCAGGAGTTGGAGACCAACCTGGGCAACATAGGGAGACCCTGTCTCTAAAAAAACAATAAAAGAAAGAGAGAAAGAGAGGAAGGAAGGAAGGAAGGAAGGAAGGAAGGAAGGAAGGAAGGAAGGAAGGAAGGAAGGAAGGAAGGGAGGGAAAGAGAAAGAAAGAAAAAAGAAAGAAAGAAAGAAAGAAAGAAAGAAAGAAAGAAAGAAAGAAAGAAAGAAAGAAAGAAAGAAAGAAAGAAAGAGAAGAAAGAAAGAAAGAAAGAAAATTAGCTGGGCATGGTGGCACATGCCTGTGGTCCCAGCTACTCAGGAAGCTGAGGTGCTTGAGCCCAGGAGGTTGAGGCTGCAGTGAGCCAGGATCACACCACTACACTTCAGCCTGGGTGACAGAGAGACCCTGTCTCAAAAGGAAAACAAAACAAAACAAAACAAAAACAAAACAACAACAACAAAAAAAAAACACTATCAAGAGATGAAAAGCAACCCACAGAGTGAGAAAAAAATAGTTGTAAATCAAGTATCTACCAAGGGTCTAGTGTCTAGGATATATAAAGAACTCTAAGAATACAACAACAAAAGACAAACAACCTAATTTTAAAACGAATGAAGGACCTGAATAGACATTTCTCCAAAGAAAATACACAAATGGCCAAAAAGTGCATGAAAAAAATGCTCAACATAACTAATTAGGGAAACACAAATCCAAACCACAATGAGATACCACTTCACATCCACTAGGATGGCTATCTTTTTTTTTTTTAAAGAAAGAAAGAAAGAAAAGGGTTGGTGAGGATGTAAAGAAATTAGAACACCCCAGCACGTTGGTGGTAGAAACGTAAAATGGTTCAGCCACTATGGAAAACAGTTGGGCACTTCCTCAAAAAGTTAAATGTAGAATTATCCTATGACCCAGCAAGTCTATCCTAGGTATATATCCCTAAAATATGAAAACAGATATTCAGACAAAAACTTGTACACGAATGTTCACAGCCGTACTATTCACAATCACTGAAAGATGGAAATGACCCAAATATCCATCAAGAGATGAACAGATAAACAAAATGTGACATATCCATACAATGGAATATTATTAAGCCATGAAAAATGAACCACCAATAGATGCTACGACATGAATGAACCTTGAAAACATGCTAAATGAAAGACGCCAGTCACAACAGGCCACATATTGTGTGATCCTACTCATATGAAACATCTACAATAGGCAAATTCACAGAGACAGAAAGCAAATTAGCATTAGCCAGGGGCCAGGTGGAGGAGGAAATGGGGTATGACTGCTAATGGGTATGGGGTTTCCTTCTGGTGTGATGAAGATGTTCAGAAACTAGACAGTAGTGACGATTGCACGCCATTATGAATGTACTTAGTGCCACTAAATTGTAAGCTTTAAAATAGTTAAAATGGTAAGTTTCATAACAAGAAAATAAATCAGTAAGAATATACATGATTTTTACAACACATATAGGCACCTTATTGGCACATATAGAACATTATAACCAACAACCACAGAATATATTCTTTTCAAGTCCACATGAAACATTCACTAGAATTGACCTTTCTCAGGACCAAAAAGCAAGACTCATGCAAAGAAGTGAAATTATACTGGGTAAGTTATCTGCTTTAAAATATAATACTTATAATGACAGTCAGGCAAAAAGACATGCACCCGGATCATCTGAAAGCCCAAGGGAGGTCCATGATTTGGGGCCTCTGAATTCCCAGTTCCACCCTTCCCTCCCACCCCATTTGGATCTACAGGGCTTCCCAGTCTTTCCTGAGCCCTTGGACTTCTTCCCATAGCCTCTGTCTCTGAGCAGAGGAAAGTCACAGCGGGTACAACCACCGCCCCATCCCAAGGCCTGGATCCTGGCACTCTAGGGCCAGGGCGACCATCTCCTCAAACTCATCTCCTTGCCCAGAGTAGAGGCTGGATGGGTACAGGGTGATGCCCAGGCCATCGTCCAGGTAGTAAAACTGTGTCACTGCCTTTGCCCCAGAGGAGCCAGGCCTTTTCCCACAAGTCTGACTTCCATGCACAGCCCTGAGGTCAGAACAATGCTAGCCTGTCTTTAAGGCTCATTCCAGAAGCAGGATGAGGTGGGCCAAACAGACGTCATCCTTCAGGAGGAGGGGAGGGGCTGACCAAAGGTCCTATGGGCAGAAAAACCCTTGCCACTATTTGCAAATCTAGGCTAAACCTTAATTATACTTGGTATTCCCTTAAGGTTATTGTGTGAGGCTCTGTCACCATCTGAGAATGGGCAGACCCCTGCAGACCTCAGGATAGCATCCAAACCCTGGCCTGTTCCTCCAGCCCTCCACCATCCAGCCCAAACGCACCTTGCCAGAAACTCCCACTGTTGCCACTCTTCAAGCAACACAAGGTTGGAGAGAAATTAAGCTATTCCTGAAAAATAACTAAACTTTGTTTCAGCTTGAGCTCTCCTGGAATGACTTCTCCCACCTACCCCTCCCTCTCTGTTTGCCTCAACCCTGGTGGTTCTCCCTCCCTTACCCCAGCCTTCAGTCAACTCACCAATGCCATAGGCTGTGCAACAAAAATGCCTCTGGAATTTCTCTCCTGGTCTCCATCTCCAATTCTAACCCACATTGCCATCTTCTCATGGCTGGAGCTTGCAAATCACCATTCCCTGACATCCCCCACTCAGTGCATCCCAGACTCATTTGCTGACCAGTCATCACCCATCATCACCAGCACTGGCATCATCTCCAAAACCCCCATTTCAAATACAACTCCTGACCCCCATCTCCTGCTCTTCCACCTCCCCCATTCTTTAAAACCCTCACTCCAACAACCCTTTGATCCTCTGTTGAGATCTGATATAGTTTGGCCCTGTGTCCCCACTCAAATCACATCTTGAACTGTAATCCCCATATGTCAAGGGAGGAAGGTGATTGGATCATGGGGGTGGTTTCCCCCATGCTGTTCTCGTGATAGTGAGTGAGTTCTCAGGAGATCTGATGGTTTTACAAGTGTTTGGAAGTTCCTCCTACATTCTTCTCTCCTGCCACCTCATGAAGAAGATGTCTGCTTTCCCTTCCGCCATGACTGTAAGTTTCCTGAGGCCTCCCCAGCCATGTGGAACTGTGAGTCAATGAAGTCTCTTTCCTTTACAAATTACCCAGTCTCAGGGATGTTCTTTCTAGCAGTGTGAAAATGGACTAATACAAGATCCAAAGGTCCTCACTTTCTTTTGTATCCAGTTTAGATTCCAGGCCCCATTGGTAACCACTTCCCTGCAAACATCTCTCTTGCCCCTTTCTGTTTCTGTCATATTTGCCCAGAAAAAGCCCAGCACTGACTAAACCCAGCTGATTTCCTATACTGTACCTGTATCCAAGTCTAACCAAATACACTTGCAGGACACACAGCTATGCTGGTCCTATTTTACGTCTATGACCACAGCCACATGGGCATGGAGACTCCTGACACTGCCACAGGTCCTGTGTTTGCTCTCCATCCTCCATGAACATGGCACACTTTTCCTTTCCATTAAAAGCCTCAAAGTCTCTGTAGTAGACACTGTGGCTCACTCTCTCCAAAACCCCTTTCCCATTATGTATCAGCAATGAGGTGTGGGTGGGGAAGAATGACCCCACCTTCTAGCCCTGGGCTAGGCCCTGGATCACCTCATTCCTCTTGCCACAGAGATTGATTTGGGTAACCTAGGCTTTTTCCAGTTGTCCCATGGTATTCCCTGGGCCAAAGAGACTAGTTCAGAAAATGGCATATGCCCCATCTGGGGCCAATGGTATTTTATAGCCACTTTCTGGGAGCTTCTGTGGTAGAAGCCCTCCTGACTCCAGCTCCTAAGAAGACACTTCAGATACCAACTCTCTCCAGCAAGCAGAGAAGTACGGCTGTGAGATCTGGAATTGCTGCATCTATCGGGCCTGCGTAGGGGAAGCCAGGCTTGGGATGAGGCTGACATCACTGTCAGAAGAAAATGACAAGAAATTAGATCACCTCTTAACTGGAGGCAAGGCTGAATCTAATCCACCCTGGACCCTGCCTGACTCTACACTTTTCAAACAGTAAGTAGCTGCCATTTTTAAAGCTAGTGGTGTTACATTTCTGTGACCTTAACTAAACCCATCCTGACTGGTCAGCCCCCATCCCATCTTCACTCTGAGCTCAGGACCTCATCTCATGCTTCGTGGTAGAAGTAGAAGCTGTCAGAAGCCCCTCATCTCATCGCCAGAGCTACCAAGCCTACTGCAGCACCTCCACTTTCTGCCTCGCTTTCTTATGAACATGGGAGATGGGTCAACATTCCCCACTCCCATTTAAGGCCACTCCCTACCTGTGCTCTGCTTCTCATCTCGAGGGAAGCTTCCACTGTCCCTTATCTCTCCTGCAGTGGCAGCGTCTTGTCTGCTGGGTTGATCCTGGTGGCACGCGCACAAGGTTGGGCTGTTTTAACATCAGACTTGACTGCTGGCTCCTATCAGTCCCCCACGCAAGGCCAAACATCTTAAGAGCTGTCTATGGCCACCACACCCTCACCTCCTGAACTCATCTTGCCCACTTCAACCTGGCATCTGTCCTCTCCACTCCACCTAAGGTGCTCTTATAAAGGCCTCCAATGACCTTGACCATCCCATCCATGACCGCTCCAATCCCAATGGTCACTCTCGTGCCATCACCTTACTTGACCTCACGGCAGCCTTTTCTACAGTTGGTCACTCACTCCCTTCTCCTCGAAATGCTGTCTTGTCTGGGCTTCAGAGATGCCACACACTCATGGGTTTCCTCCAACCTCCCTGGATGCGTTGCAGTCTCTCCCACTCCTCAGCCTTGCCTCTACATAACGCTGAGCCCCAGGACTTGGCCATCAGTGTGTTCTCTCTGCAGGGACATGGCAATCAGCCATTCCCATAGCTTTGAATTCTACCCCACCCCCATCTCTGTCCAGCCCATGTGTCTGCACCGGGCCCAGACTCATCCATGTCACCGCCTCCTTGGCCTCCTCTCATTGATGTCCAGAGGCATCTCAAACACAGTTCAAAAGTGGGACTCGAGTCCGCCTCTCCCATTCACCACCACCCCCACACAGAAGTTTCTTCCCCATCTCAGGAAACGGCACCCCCAGCTAGCCAGATGCCAAAGCCACCCTTGCTCCTCTCTTTCACTGACCAACCCCATCAGCAAGTCCTGTGAGACTCAGTCCTGAAAGGTCTCCCTTGTCAGTCCCTTCTACCCATGCTACCATCATCTCCCATCTGCACATAAACAAACACCTCTAAGGAAACAGTTCTGCAGCTCCTTAAAAAATTAAACACAGAACAACCAGATATATGAACCAGCAAGTCCACTCCGAGGTAGAAACCCCAAAGAACTGAAAACAGGTGTTCAAACAAAAGCTTGTGCACGAATGTTCACAGCAGCACCATTCCCAACAGCCACAAGACGGCAGCCCTGCTGGCCCCATTGCCTGAAATGCACAGTCCTAGATCTTTCAATGGGTCGGCTTCCACTGATCCAGGTCTCTGCCCAAACCTTGCAGTCTTTCCCTGACCCCTAGTCCGGACCCCATCATGCCTTCCTGTGTATGCCCTTCACAGAGCCAGCACAACTTGTAACCGCTTGTTCACTTCTGTGTTGTCCACTTCCTGTAACAGGTGGGGCTCCCTTTCCTGTCTTGTTCATGGAATACAGAAGGTGCTCAGAAGACAGGGTTGTTGTTGAGCCTCCAACCTCAAGGGTCCCAGCGCCCCTCCTACACAAAGCCTCCCCCGTTCCTCGACCAGACTGCACCCATCTCAGGGGCATGCCTATAGCCTGATACCCCTTTACTGCCTCCTGTTCTGACCAGAACTCTTTCTGTGGGCACTAGCAGGGCCCCTGTTCTCGAGATCCCCACAACCCACCAGGCCTCAGTCCCTACTTGATTAGTGACAGGGGGAGGGGAGGAGGCAAGGGGAAAAGTGCAAAGCGTCAGGTGCTCTGAAGAACTCCCAGTAACTGCAACCGCCAGGCCTTGCCCACGAGCTTTACTTCATATTCTTTATACACTGGCACTTTATCATGGGGAAACTGATGTGCAGTGAAGTAAATAACTTGCCTCAGGCCACACAGCCTTCGTGTGGAGCAACAGAGAACACAGCCTCGGAGCCCACGCTCCTAATCTCTGAGCAGGACCACGCAAAGAGAGAGACGTCTCTACTAAAAATACAAAAGCTTAGCCAGGCGTGGTGGCAGGTGCCTGTAGTCCCAGCTACTCAGGAGGCTGAGGCAGGAGAATGTGTTGAACCCAGGAGGCGGAGCTTGCAGTGAGCTGAGATCGCGCCACTGCACTCCAGCCTGGGCGACAGAGTGAGACTCCGTCTCAAAAAAAAAAAAAAGAGAGAGAAGAAAGCCTCAGTGTCTGTCTGCTGCAAACATGAACAGTCTTCCCAGTCCACTTCTAATCTATGAAGTCCTGACGTTTCTCCTCAGCTGTGGCATCAATGTGGGACCACGCCAGCTAAGGCCCACCAAGCTCCGGGGTGCTCTTGGCCCAGGGTTCACTACACAGTGGCTGCCACCCTCCTTAGCAGCTCTTAGCCATAGGGAGGGGCAACCAGGGCTTGGCCCAGGAGAAACAGCCCTGAGATTGACCACAGGCCCAGCCAGGGGTGGGGACAGGGAGTGAGGGGCCTGTTGAGTGCTCCTTTTAAAGCAGACTAGCAACACCTGCTCTTTGTCAATAAACAAAGGGCACAGTCTGGGGGAACAGCAGCAGGCTCATGGACTTTGGCGCTCAGTGACATTCATGTGGAATGCGTCTTCTCTCTTGTTCCACACTCAGGTTGCAGGCCCAGGTGGACTTAGCAAAAGCTGTCACATATTTGCTCTTCCTGACACAGGGACCGAGGTTCTAGCCCTCCCAGGCCAGGTGCCCCAGTGCACCCATGAGCCCAGGCTGCCAGCAGACTGGGCCTTCACAATCTCACCCTCCAGGGGCCTGCAGGCTGGGTCTTCCAGCTTGCCCTTGGTTCAGTGTTCACAGTAATGAGGAATACTATTGTTCTTTTTATGTAACAAAATTCTACATAATAAAATTCCTACTAGGCGCCAGACCCTGCCCCTTGGTACCATGTATATTACATCTCTCAGTCCTGCCCATGACACTGCAGGGAGATCATTATTCCCACCTCCTGGATGTGAAACCTGAGGCTCAGAGAGGGCCAGTGCTTGCCCAGGGTCACACAGCTACCACGTGGAGGCAAGAGTGGAATCTGAAGTTGGGTCTATCCCAGCTCTTTCTTTCACCCCAAAATCCCCGAGATTTCCTGGTTAACTCACTGACCTGTTGTCCCCATGAGTCACTGAGACATTCTCTACCTAGCAGGGGATTCTGACAACCCTGGGTGAACAATGATGGGGCAGTGATTGGGTGGAGCCAGATGGTGATGGGGGACACAGAAGGACGACATGGTGATGGGGGCCTCAGCACACAGGGCATGCACACCACTAGCTACACTTACCACCTGCGAGGGCAAGAGAGCCCAGAGAGGGGTTCCGGAGCAGACAGAGGAAAGAAGAAGGAGTTATTGAGTCATGAGAAGCGCTGAGACAGCCTGGGGCCTGGACCAGACAGTCTCACAGCCTGGGTGTTCACTGCTTGGCCTGGTCGGGGCTAGGGGGTTGGGAGGGGTTGCCCTGGGCATGGTATTTCAATGCAGCTGCATTCAGACTTGTGGGACAGGGGCAGAAAGGGCACATGATCTCTTAGCATGGACAAGGGGCACATATTTGTGGCTCATCTTAAATTCCCATGACCCAGCTGCTCTCACTGGCATACTTGGGGGTGGGGACTCAGGCAGATCACACGTGGATGAAACTAGGGCGGGGCCAAATCTAGAAGCCAAGCTGCCCAACCCCCAGGCCTTCAAAAAGAAGCCTGGCCACTGAGTGAGAGGTCTCAAGAAGGGACCGGGATCAACACAAGGTGGGTCCCTGAGAGAACATGTGACACCCCCACCTCCACCTCCCCAACTCACGTGGCCGTGCAGGTCCGTGTTGAGCAGCATCAGGGCACAGGTGAGTGTGTGGATCCCATCTGAGTCAGAGACGTGGCATGCTCAGTGCGAGGATCCAACCTCTTCCCACCCCGTCTCCCGACAGAACCCACCAGGAGGCCTTGGACACCGGGTGAAGCCAGCCGCCTGCCAAACGCACCTCAGGGGCCAGGGCCTGCATGATGCTCCTGGTCTGCCCCCATTTGCAGGGCCCAGGTGTCTTGCCTGCCCCAGGAGTCTGACCACCCTGGACCCACTCTGGCCCGGACTTCTGCCTCCTGTGGCCAAATTCACCTTGAACCTCAGACCTAGGAATGGCTCTGAGCCCCCAGCCCTGCCCCTGCATTGACCTGTGTCTCTCCCAATGATGAGCCTCGTCCCCCAGTTCCTGAGATGTGGGCCCATCTATTGGGCAAGTCCTGTCCCTAAGAGGACCCCAACCTAGACCCCCACCACACCGGGACAGCCACCACACCAACAGTCAGCACCATGACAGGGACCACAGAGAAGGGAGAGCCACAGAGCTGAATCCCGAGGCTGGAGGGACTTCCAGGCAGTGGGGAGGAGAACAGGCAAGACTGCGCTTTGCTCAGCAGGCAGACGTATGCCATAGCTTATTCAATTAGCATTCATTGAGCACCTACTGCATGCCAGAGAGGACAAACCATCTGGGCCTGGCAACAGGACCAAAGTGCTGGGTGGACCAGGGTGGGAGGGGGCCAGGGCCTGGCTGAGTGGGTGGGGAGGGTTGGGCAGAGTGGGTGGGGGCCATACCTTCCGAGGTGCTGTCATCAGGGTTGCACTGGCAGTACCGGCGGGAGAAGTGTGTGAGGACTCGCTCACGCTCTTGTGTCTCCCCCATCAGTGGGAAGGCCTTCAAGAATGTTCTGGAAGGCAATTCAAAGCTGCTGAGGGCAGTCTGAGTCCTCACCCAGGGTAAGACCACCGCCCCACACACACCACACACCCACCCTAGGGGGCCAGGGCTCCATTGCCCCATTCTCTGGGTCTGGATGCTCTCTCCAGCCCGGGAGGCCCTGGCTCCCAGGACGGCCACTCTGGAGTGCTGAGGCCAGGGGCCCTGGTAAACTTTAGAGTTTCAGTCCTCATCACCCTCCAGGGACCTTCTGGAAGTAGGCAGAGGACAGATGGTGAAGAACAAAGAAGAGCACCTCAGCACCTGCTCTTCTTCAGGGTGGACGCCCACTCCTTGCTCCTTCCCCTACGGCCAGGCCCTGTCCATGCCTGCCCTTCAGAATGCTCCTCCTCAGTCATCCTCCCTCTTTCATGTGCCACCAGCTGAGCCCAGGCCCAACCCTGATCCCCCCACTCCTCCCTCACCCCAAGAATGAGTTGTCACCAAGTCCTGATGGTTTGTTCTTCAACCTCGACCTTAATCCTCCTCCTCTGCCACCACCCTTATCATGTGCCCAGGTCAACGGGGCCACCCCTGCACCCACTACCTCCTCCCCGCAGACACCAATTTGTCTTTCTAAATACCCACGCAGGCAGGACTTACTGCTGCTTAAAATCCATCACTGGGCCAGGTGCGGTGGCTCGCACCTATAATCCCAGCATTTTGGGAGGCTGAGGTGGGCAGATCACCCAAGGTCAGGAGTTCAAGACCAGCCTGGCCAACATGGTGAAACCCTGTCTCTACTAAAAATACAAAAATTAGCCAGGTATGCTGGCACGTGCCTGTAATCCAAGCTACTCAGGAGGTTGAGGAAAGAGAATCACTTGAACCCAGGAGGCAGAGGTTGCAGTGAGCCAAGGTCATGCCATTGCACTCCAGCCTGGGCAACAATGTAAGATTCCATCTCAAAAAAAAAAAAAAAAAACCCCGTGACTCCTTGGCACCCTCAGAATAGCACCCAGGCTCCTCAGGTCATGGCCACATTCGCTGCCCAGACTACCCTCCTGTGCCTCTAATCTCACACCCACCTGCTACCTTCACACCCTGGACAGAACAGGCATTTCACTAGTCAGTGCCTCAGAGCAGGCCAGGCCTCCGGGACACCCTTCCTTCCTCGGCTGGGCAGCTCTGAATCTCCCTCAAGGCCCAATTCAAAGGTCATTCCCTTGGGAAGGGAGATTGCAGGCTGAGGCCATTGGTGTCTCCATCAGTCTTGGGTTCAGGAGATGGTTTGTTCTTAATTTTGCTATAGTTGATTTCATTTTGGCCCAGAATGACTGCAATGCCCACTTTGTTTTACCCTCTCTCATGCCACCTCCTAAGGCACCCTGGGACCTGCAAGCCGTGTCTTAGCCAGCCCTTACCCTTTGAGGCGCCTCAAGGCATCCAAAACTGCAGAGTATTCTCAAAATCCAATCCCAAGCAACCAACTGCTGCATAATAGCACTGCCCTGTCTGACAGCTCGCTGCCCTTCTCTCCCTATCTCTCTTGCTTCCTGTTCTCTTCTCCCATCTGTCCCCCAGCCTGGCCCCTCCCCTCTTCTCACATTCCTCCAGGACTTTCTCTAAACCTCCCCCATTCCAACCTTAGCCTGTTTTACCTCTGAGCCATCCATCCCAGCTCCTACTCCCCAGCCCAAACTCCCCTTCCCTGGACACTCTGCCTCAAGCCCCAACCAAGTGCCACGACCACCAAACTCTTGGGCTGTCCCTAGGGGCAGCCCCACCACTGCCCACCCTCCCCCACATCTTGGCACCACCAGCCCTTTTACTCTACCCTCTGTGCAACTTCTCACACCGACCTTTCCCCTCTGCCCAACCTCATGCTTGTTCTCTCCCACCTGACCCTCTTCAGAAGCCTACATGCTTGCAGTGCCTGCACAATTGAGCCTCAGTATTGGGCTGGCATACAAGGCACTCAGTCCAACACCTATACCTCTGATCATGAGCTGACCCCACTGAACAACTTCCGCAACCAATCTTCCTCATTCTACTGCAATCTTTACAACTCAGCTCAGGATACAGTAGCCTGCTGAACACTAACACTTCCACTGAAAACAATAAAACCATGGGTTTTCTTAAGCTATTGGAAATATTGCTGAGGCAGCAAAGACCAAAAGGGCCAAGATTCTGGAGAGGAGAGAACTGCGGAAAGGTAGTTTGAGCTTCTGTGGCTGCTTTTTCCCTAGGGGAATTGCTGATTATGGGCACAGGCAAGAGGCAGGGCATTGGGTGGCTTCAAGAGGCTGGAGACTTCAGGGGCTGTAAACACATGGCCACTTTTCCCTTTGAGATAGTTGCTGAATTTCAGAGATATAAAAGATACAGGCCGGGCGCGGTGGCTCATGCCTGTAATCCCAGCACTTCGAGAGGCCGAGGCAGGCGGATCACGAGGTCAGGAGATCGAGACCATCCTGGCTAACATGGTGAAACCCTGGCTCTAATAAAAATACAAAAAATTAGCCAGGCGTGGTGGCAGGTACCTGTAGTCCCATCTACTCTGGAGGCTGAGGCAGGAGAAAGGTGTGAATCCAGGAGGCGGAGCTTGCAGTGAGTGGAGATCATGCCACTGCACTCCAGCCTGGGCAACAGAGCAAGACTCTGTCTCAAAAAAAAAAAGATACAAAAGGCAGGAAGCAAAAAGCCTAAGCAGAAATCCTCTGAGAAGTAGAGGGAATTTTTTTTTTATTGAAGAGGGGGAAGTGTTGCTGCACTGAGAAGACAAAATTAGGCTTCTGAGCCAAGAAAGGGGTTTGCCCAACTGAACACACAAGACTCCCAGTAGAAAACTCTGAGGACCTCTACCCTATGATCAGAGCACACCCTGAGCCATAGCAAACTTCAGTGCAAGGATTAGGACTGCATCCCCACACGCCTTCTAACTGCCTAGCAAAGGACAACGTAAACCCTCACTGGAGGAATATAGAATAATCTAGAAGCACTACAATTCTTTTTTTTTTTTTTTTTTTTTTTTGAGACGGAGTCTCGCTGTGTCTCCCAGACTGGAGTGCAGTGGCACGATCTCAGCTCACCGCAAGCTCCACCTCCCAGGTTGACGCCATTCTCCTGCCCCAGCCTCCCGAGTAGCTGTTCAAAAAAGAGAGGGAAAATAATGGAAAAGATGGATAATTCACCCAGAGAATTAGAATCTATTTTTTAATTTTTTTAATAAAATGGAAATTCTAGAAATGGAAAATATAACATAAATTCAAAACTCAGTAAATGAGTTCGAAACCCATTTATGCCTATTGTGCCATTATCAGAACGTTTAGCGTGTGGGAGTTATTTATATCCTACTGCTTAAGGTCATCACCAAGGTCTGATTTTGTAATTCAGAAAACTGCAACCTCAGGCATAAATGGGTTAATGACACATTAGAAACAGAAAAGGGTAAGCGAAGTGAAGTGAAAACAGGTCAGCCGAAAATATCCCAACAGAAGCAAAGAAAAAAGAATGGAAATTACTTTTTTTGTACGTGGGTTTTGTTTGTTTGTTTGTTTGTTTCTTTGAGATAGGGTTTCACTCTGTCACCCAGGTTGGAGTGCAGTGGTACAGTCATGGCTCACTACAGCCTCAACCTCCCCAGGCTCAGGTGATCTTCCCACCTAAGCCTCCTGAGGAGCCGGGACAACAGGCCTGCACCACCGTGCCTGGCTAGTTTTTCTACTTTTTGTAGAGACTTGGCCTCCCTATGCTGTCCAGGCTGGTCTGGAACTCCTGGCCTCAGGTAATCTTCTGGCCTCGGCCTCCCAAAATGCTGGGACTTCCCAAAGTGCTGGGATTACAGGTATGAGCCACCGTGTCCGGCCAGAAATTACATTTTTTAAAGTGTAAGAGACACGTGGAACACAGTCAAAAGGTCTAACGTGCATGAATCACCCCACCCCTTAGCTCAAAGATGCTTCCATCTCTCCTAGGGCCTGGTCAGTATCTGCCCAGTTGGCCCCTGCCGCCAGAGCCTACTAGATACTACAAGGCTGCAACCATCCATTCTACCCTCCAGCTCCTAGGAACCTGCAATTGGCCCTCCTGAGGTCTACTCCCTAGGTCCTAAACCAATATCGTTGAGATCAAATCCCATTTTACCATCTCCTCCCTCGATGACTGTGAGGAAGTCTCTTTATCCCTCTGGCCCATAGTTTCTTCATGTGAAAAACATGAATGATAGTGCCTACCTTACCGGGGTACGGAGGATGCAGTAAGCAAGGTGAGTAAAGACCTAGAGGATCTGGCAGGCAGGAAGTGCTCAATACAGGCAAGTCCTGAGCCTCCTTTCTTCTCCTAGAGTCACAACTACATTTCCACCCTCACATCCTAACAGCTACTACAAAGTGGGCACTCACTAAACTACTGGGCCGCTGCTGCTCCTGTGGCCCCTTCCCCACAGCCTCACCAGGGGGTCAAAAGACTTGCCCAAGGTTGTACAGCAAGTTTATGGTAGAGCTGGCATAAGCATCCAGATGTGCAGCCTGTACCACTTGTGGGCACTGCCCATCCCAGCCCCACTGACCTGAGTGCTCGGTCCAGAGTCAAGCCCGAGAAGTCGAAGAAACTGAGGTACTCCCCGGCCACCAGTCTGCTAAACTCGTTGCTGCCAGGAGAGTATGGGATGTCTGTTAGAAGCAGGGTCCAGCGCAAGGATGACAGAATCATAGGCATTACTTGGGGAGTGGGGCCCAGGGTACCCGGACCCACTCACCCCCAAGACCTGCTCAACCCCTAGGCTACTGGCCAGTTGGGCCATAACATTCAACCTTGGTCTGGGGGTGTCAGGAAGGCTTCATTCCTTCCTGGGGGAGGTAATGTCTCAGTCAACACAAGCAATTACATGCTAACCAGGCAAAGGAAGTAGGGGTGGGATGATGCAGTGTCCCCAGGGAGGAAACTGTATGGCATGTCCAAGAAGCTACCAGCAGGGCCATGTGGCCAGAACCTAAAGAACAGGAAGTGGGGCAGCAAGTGATGAGGAGGGGACCAGGGGAAGGACCAGGACTTGATTCAGAAGGGTTAAAGCAGGGATGGGCAGTCTGTATTTTGGAATGCACTACTTGCTAAGTGGAGACCAACAGGAGGACTGCCGTAGTTGTCCAGATAGAGATAGATGGGATGGGGAGAAGAGAGATTTAGGGGGCAGAACCCACAAGACACAGAGATGGAATGGACATGGGGCATGACCAAGAAGGTGGTCCCCTGCGGGAGATGTCAGACTTCAGGACCAGGCATCCATGTGAGAGTCATCAATCCACAGCTGTTCAGTAACAGCTCAGGGTGGGGCTGAGCCCATGCAACAGGAGAGGGCACAGACAGGCTGGCTGGCCCAGAGCCCCAAATTGGGTTGGGAACCCAGGAGGGAGCCAGCAAGAAGGCTGAGAAACAGCAGCCAGAGGTGGGGTGTGTTGTCCTGCAGGCCAACCAAGACAGTATTTCAAGAAGACTGGCATGAGGAATTCTTGTCAAAAACTAGAACAAATTTCTACCTGATTCTAATTAAGCCTGGAGCTCACTGCCCATTTGCAGGACCCATGGGAAATAGAGAAACATGTTAAATAACAGCATGTGGATACCACATCTGAACCGTGGAACATTCTTTAGGACAAGTGGCTTGGTTTCTTCAACAAATACTCAGCATTTAAGAAGGGAGGAGCACTGCTGAACTGCTGAACTGTTGTTGATTCAAAGAGACTTAACAGACCAATCAGCCAAGTGCGATGTGTGGACCCTGTTTGAATCTTGATTTCAATAAACCAACATTTTTGAGACAATCAGAGAAAATTAAACACAGTCTGAATGTTGGAGAGATTAAGAATTTTTTGTTCATTTTGTTAGAAATTATAATAGAATCATGATTATGTACAAAAAGATCCTTATCAGTTGGAGATACATACTAAAGTATTTATAAATCAAATGATAGAGTGTCTGAAATATGCATTACAATCTTCCAGCACATGAGAAAAAAGCTGTGGGTCATCGATGAAATGAGAATGAAGAAATAGTAACTTTGAAACCCAGTAATGGGTATATAGAGGTTTGATATTTTTTTCTCTGCTTTTGTGTTTGTTGAAATTTTCATAATAAAAAGTTTAATTAAAGAAAAAGAAATAAATGGCCAGTCTCACGGAAGCTGCTGAAGGCGCTAAGGTGAGGCTCGGGGAGCAGCCACCAGATTCAAAAACACAAGGCCACCAGTGACGTTGGCACAAGAGGTTTCTGAAGTCGGTGTTGGGGGGGGAAACCAGTGTGGAGGGGCTGAGTGTGGAGAAAGAAAGGGGATAGAGGCCACCCCGGGCAGAAAACCCAAGAATTTTGGCTAGAGGAGGAAGTGGGGCTGAGAAACAATTTTTGTTTTTCAGATGGGAGAGACTTGAGCACAATTAGCTGCTGGAAGGAGTGGTTGAAAAGATGGGAGAGGGCAGGGGCAGGCCACCAAGAAGGCTCCTGAAAGGATGGCGTTAGGTTTGGGGGTCCAGTCCAGCAGAAGAGGTGAGGACAACTGAATTGTGATTTCTGGGCTGGTGCGGTTGTCAGGGACCCGGTGCAGGAGCAGCGTGGAGGCTGCGGAGGGTGGAGAGAGAAGTGGAGGGAGAGAGAAGAGGAGGGAGAAGAGGAGGATCCAGGACCTGAGCTGCCCTCAGGGTGTCCTGAGGCCTAAAGCCTGCATGTCACCTCCCCCTCATGGGCAAGGGTCTGGACTGTCTCCCAGCCCTGTGAGCAGTGCTGCAGGGCTAGGCCTGCTCCTGCACAGCTCAGAGCTTTAATGCGGATCCTGGGAAGCACTCCAGGTAAAAGGGCCAGAGGCAGGTGGCAGGTGAGCACACCAGTGGTCAGAGGTGCGCAGGATATGCCGGCAGACTTCCTCGGTCCTGCAATCCCGCCTGTCCCCTGGTCCCCCTTGGGGCTCTCATCTAGCCAGTTCCCTCTGCACCCGGTCTGAAGGCCAGGGTGTGGGCTTTGGGGGCTTCAGCCCCTTCAGCTGGTCCCAGTAGACAGTAGTGCTTAATGAAAGCCAGGAGCCCTTTCCTGAGCTCTGGGTCCCAGAGGTGTCCCCCGAGGCCCAGGTTCTCCTCTCTCCCTGGCCCCATTAACTGGGCCCAGCTGCTGCCGGCTTCTCTGTCCTCATATTCATGGTGGCCCCATAACCACATCCTACATCCCTCACCCTCAGCCCCGAGGGGCCGCCCGCCACCACCCCTCCCCAAGAGCATCAGCCTCGCCCAAGCAGCCCAGAAAGGAAACAGATTTAGGGCGAGGCCAGGAATGAGGACAGTGGCGGGAGGAGGTGTCCTCGGGGAACTGTTGGGAGCCACCCCCCAGCACAAGGCACCCCTGAAGAAGGTCACCCTTGAGGCTGAGGAAGACACGAGGTTTGCCCGGGGTTGGGGGCGGGGGAGACCACACTCACTTCTTGCCCAGCTGCCGGGCCACATCGCAGCGCTGGAAGCCCTCAAGGTGGTAGAGGCGGCGTGCCAGCCGACGAGCAGCTTCACTGACCCCCTGGCACCCGTTGGCCAGTGGGTCTGAGCTACCAGGCTCCAACCCCTCCGAGCTGCTGAGCTCAGAGTCTGAGTCTGACAGGCCATCCTTCAGGCTGGGGTCACTGCAGATGGAAGGTGGGTGGAGGAGTAGGGTCAGAGGCCCAGGGTCAAAGGCCCTGGAGGAGGCTGGGAGGTTTCCCCAGGCCACTGCAAACCATGTAGGGGCCAGAATAGGGAAAGAAGCTCCACCGCAGCAGGAGGGAATGAAATCAGACTTTCAGAAGAGCCTCTCAAGTGAACTCACAGCATAGTTCCCTGACTCCCCACTTCCACCGGGGCTGAGAAGGCCTGGAAGAGCAGAATGAAACCTCAGGACGCAGGGTGGGAAGTCTGGATGCAGAGGGTGGACCAGGTGACCTTGAAGAGGGCGTGCTGACTCTGGATACTGAGTCACTCTAATCTGCTTTGCCCACTCTGGGTCTCAGTCTCCCTATCTGCTCAGTGGTTCTCCCAGCTCCCAGCCTGGGCCCTGCCTCACCTGGCTGAGTTCAGCAACTTGTCTGTGTCCTCCTCGTCATCATCCTCGTCCCCCACTGGGCCCTGGGGGCCATCTTCATGGAATCCATTGGGCATGGCCATGAGAGACAGGCGGCTTAGGACGTTCTCAGAGCGGCTGCTGGAGATAGAGCGCCGCAGGGGGCTGCCCAGCTCCCCATCACCACCAGCTGCCCCCATGTCCCCCTCAAACCCCATGTCCCCAATGCCCAGCCCAGCCCCTGGCTCAGGGCTGTCATGAGCCCGCTGCTGGATGAGGGGTGTGAGGGGGGCCTCGAAGCTGACGCAGCTGTCACTCTCATCGGTGAGGCTCAGCCCATCTAGGGAGTCGAGGCTGCTGTACTGGGTGCCCCGCAGCAGCTCTGACTCCAGAATCTTCTCAAACGTGGCACTGAAGCCATCCCGCACATCTGGCTCCCCGGGACCATCCAACCTGTGGGATGCAAGGAGCCAGTCACCATCCTGCCAAGGTATCCCCAATACAGGTGCTGGTGACTGCACTCATCTGTGCCTGGGAGCCCACTAGGGGCACATCACCCCCCATCCTATTCACTTATCCCTTCAGCCAATACTGACTGAGCACAGGTGCCAGACACCGGGCTGGGTACTGGGAATACTGCAGGGAAAAGAGCAGACCTGGGGCCGGGGCCATAGTGGGCATCAGATATGTGTCTAAATGAATGAATGTAAGGCCTCATCCCCCAGCCCGGCATAGAGGGCTGCTTCCTCCAGGCTCTCAAAGCAATGTGAACATTTTCCTATCACAACCAGTGTCACACTGGGTCATAGTTTTGCTCTTCCCACAACCTGGGAGGTTCTTAGCTCAACCAAACACATCCCAGCTGTCAGGTCTGGCCTCATTGCCACCTCCTCAGAGACAGCAGGGGAGACAGGCCCACAGCACACTGGCCTCCTGCTCCGGATCTGTTTATTTGCTCCTCAGACCTTCCCGGCATGTAAGAGTCTGTCTTTTCTCCTGTTTACTGTATGTTCCCCAGCTCCAGAACAAAAGCTTTGCAAAGCCAGGGAGCATCCCCACACATAGTAGGTGCTCGGAACATCTAGCTGAACAATGTGCTGGGTGAATGAAAATGTGCTTTTCAGCCCCATGGCCCCACCCAAGCTTTCCAAGCCCTTGCAGGACCCTGTGCTGTCCCCCAAAAGAGGCCTTTGCACTGGCTGTTCCCTCTGCCCAAAGTGTTCTTCCCCAGCTAAAACCCTCCTTCCACATCCCTTTCTCAGTGAGGACTGCCCAGACCTCCCAATCTAAACCATAAGCTGCCTCCAAACACCCCAGCCCCTTTTTTCCTACTTTTTCTTCCCCAAAGCACTTATCTCCTTCCAACATACTATATAAGTATTCATCGTTTTAATATTTATCATCGGTCTCCCCACTAGACTACAAGCTCCATGAGAGCAAGGGGTTAGTATGTTTTGTTCATCTCCAGCACCTGGAAGACAGCATCGCACACAGATGAAGTGAGGAGGCTGGGAAGATTCTTATCCACCAGAGACACAAGCAGGTACCCAGGGAAGGAAGGAGAGAAAGACTGAGAGAGTAAGACCATGAGAGGGGGACAAGAAAGAGACAGAGGAAAGGGATACGAGAGGACAACAGAGACAGAACGTGAGAGAGATAAAGAAAGAGCTAGACAGACAAGGATAGAGATGGAAGATACAGCCAGCAACAGGAAGAGACACAAGGAAAAAACACAGCAGGCTGAGCCAGGCCCATTTCAGATCAACCGAGGCCCATGATGGGCAAAGAAGCACGCCCCTCCCTCTGCATCAGCCTCCCCTGAGGCTCTGGTCATGCCCTACTTTCCCCCAGCCCCTGCTGCGTAGCAGAGACTGAGTTGTATTTGGAGGAGTGGGAAGTGCCCCTGCCCCTCAAACATCTCCTTGGCCCCCCAGTGCCTAAGATTCTGTGCCAGTATGCTTCCTGGAGAAGGCACTCCCACTCCAGCCCCAGCAGGAGCTGAGACTGCAGCCTCATTAGGCTCTCTCCTGCCAAGGAACAAAGTGAGGAGGGGGACAGAAATCTAAAAGGCGCAGAATGCCTGGCAGGGGCTGGGGTAGAAGTTTCCTCTACTGACCTCTGGAAGGAAAGGAGGGGAAAGAAGGTCCATTGCTCTGGCCACCAGGGCAAATACCCAAAGTCAGCCCAGTAAAGACACCTCTGCCAAGCCTGTGCTGGGCACTAGAGACATCCAAACAAGACAGAGCCCTGCCTGCGGGGAGCTCTCAGCCCAGGGTCAGAGCCACCAAAGGACCCCCCATCTCCCACCTCCTCATGCAACTGAGCAAGCCTGAGGGGTGGCCCTGATGGGAGCTTGAAGACCATCAATCCAATCTCCAAGCCTCCAACTGCCCCCAGCCTCGCCATCCCAAGTAAAGATGCCACCTCAATACAGTGTGCTCTAAGAAGCCCCAGTTCCCTGCCCCCACCCCGCTGCCAGCTATGGGGCTGCCCTAGACCCTGCCTGGATGGAAACACGCTTATGGCCATGGCACACCCAGTGACACAGACACGCAACCCCACATACTCACATTCCTGCCCACGAAGACCTAGAGACACTTATCCCTACATAACATGTACATGCGCCCAAATGTGCAGCCACAAATGTCCAGGCCGGGGCACCAACACTCCCCGCCTACAGCCACCATCCCCTTGCATACCAACACGTTCACACATCCCTGTGCACACACAACATGCAGGGCAAGCACGCACTCATGCCCCCACACACAGTCACACACTACCCGTACACTGCCTGTTCAGGCCAGAGCCTGCAGCTATGCACACTAAGACTTCTAAATGCCTTCTTTTCTCAGCCCACCCTGGTGCCTTCTAGACATTTCTCTGTCCCTTCCCTGCTCTGCTTGTCCAACACACCCCCAAAACTCCAGGTCTCTCCACCATCTGCTGAGGACAATAGAAATTGGGCTGTAACTCCAACAAGCAGGACTGAAGTAAGATCCCTGGTAGAACTTCCTGACGATTACTGCAGGTGAGAGTAGCTGAGAGGGATTAAAGCCCAAAGCCTGCTTTCCCGGAGTCAGCTGAAGGATTTGGGAGAGTCTCATTTCAAGGAAGCAGAGGGATGAACCAGATTACTTTTCACATTGGGCATTTTAAAAGGACTTAGAATTCAAATGCCCAGCCTGGGATGGAGGGAGGGCAGCACTCCCCGCCCCCCGCAACCCACATAGAAGCAGCTCATGATGGTACAACCTTCAGCCCCCCAGTCTGCTGGCCTTTGAGTTCTCCATCAAAGTCAGTCTGTGGTTCTGACAAATCACAGACTGAGAGCAGCTCTGTTCTTTCAAAACACCCAGAATCTGGGCAAAAGAGGGATATGAAATCCCCATTTTATGTATGAGAAACACAAGAACCAGAGAAACGAAGTGGCTAGGCCCAGGCCACACAAAAACAGAGTAGCCAAATGTGGTGAGCTCCCATAGCAAGACATCCACTCACCCCAGCTGAGGATCCTCAGCATCTGGGCAGAGGCTCCTAGAAGCATCATCTCCCTCTGCCAGCACGCCAGCCCTCCAGGGCCTGGACCCTGTTGAATCTTCCAGAATGTTCAAGTCTGGCCCCAGGGCTAGGCCGTTGGTGAGAGAGAGGCCAAGGCTGAGGCCACGGAAGACCATGTCTGGGTCCTTCGTGGGTTCCTCAGTGTCCGCTGGGGTGCCCCTTCGCTCATGCCCTGGGCTGCAGAGGCTGCTGTTCAGGCCCTCACTGGCCATTCCATTCCGGACCCCCGGATCCTCCTCAGGCTCCGGGCTGGGGTCATGGGTGGCATCGCCTTCCTCAGGCACTGCAGATAAGAGTTTGTCTTCCTCCATGGCAGCCACCGCTTCCGCCTGTCCTGGCTGCTCCTGGGACTCCTCTAGACCTGGCAGTGGGTGGAGAGAGGAAGAACCAGTCAGATGGGGCTGGGGCTGGGGGGCACCTGAAGTCCAGCAGGACCAGTGGCAGAGCAGCCTGCCTGAAAGTGGGAGATGGCCGAGACGATCTCCTCGGGGCCCTCTGGCTGGAGTGTGGGTTTGGGCCATGGTGCCCTCACTGCCTCGTCCAAGCAGCCACCTCACCTCACCCTTGACCCTGGCCAGCCCACTGTGCCCTAGTCCCTGCCCTTCCTGTTACCTTTTGTGTCTCTGCTGTGCCCGCCAGAGTTCACCAAAGCCCTCTGAGGAAGATCCAAGTGGGGAGGAAGTGGAGAAGGGTCCAGCAGGGCCCCCTCTCATTCCTGCTGGTGAGTGATGGTGACAAACCACAGACTGACAGCAGCCGGTCCCCTAGCCTCTTCCCGCGTTCTTGCCCTGGCTCCAGGAGCCAGAGATGAGACAACCTTACCTTTGTGGTTAATGGAGGGAACTGGGCTGGGAGGCTGTCTTCAAGGAGGAGTTCAGAGAGGAGGCAAGGAAGTCAACAGACGCAGCCTAATTGGAGCAGGGCCCACCCCAGAAGCCAAAGTGAAGCCTGGAGACAGCCAGGGATAGCCCAGCGTGGGGCGCTGTCCAGGGTGCTGGGCGGGCGGCGCCACCCGGGAGCCTCTCAGAGCCCAGGCTGCCTCCACCACACACACAGCCCAGAGCCCCAGTTGTCTGGGAGGAAGGGGGAGGCCTGGGGTTCCCCTCCACTCCCGGACCCCTATCAGAGCTCGCCCACCTGCAAGGAAGGACTCATGAGGAGACCGCCAAGGGGCACTCTGGGGAGAGCACTGGAAGGAGAGTCAGGCCCTGCTCTGCCCAACTCCCTGCATGACCTCGTTTGAGTCCAGGTCAGGCCTCCTCACTGGCCTGTCCAGGCCAGCCCCACTCCCCTCTGGGTCTGTTTCTCATCTGTAAAATGAGGAGACCCATTTACCCATCATCTTCACCTCCACTGTTTCAAACGGGTTGGGACCAGCCCACATTTCCCAGAGGCTTCCTGCCCAACCTAATCCCAGATGGAGAGGGCAGATGTAATGTGTAACAGGCTGTGTTCTGGCTTTCTCCTCCTCCCCTCTCTGCCCCTGGCCCCACCTAGGCTAGGCTAACCCCCTCCCCAAGTGTCCTCTGCCAGTGGGGACACAGATCAGCCCCTCCAAATGCCCTGGAGAGAAGCAGGAATCTGGGCCATTTCTCCCAGTTCTGGCTGGGCCACTTCCTTCCTCCCCTTGTTGGGCCTTGGCTACCACTCTGCTCTGGAGAGGGATGCCGGGGGTTCAGGAGAGGCTGCAAGAGAGGGACTGGCCGGCCTTCTGGGCTGCAGCAGAATGAGCTGCAGGGGCAACAACAGGGATATAAGTGAGCTCAAACTTCCTATACTTGCCTGGTCATAAACACCACCTGAGGGACTTGGTACAATGCAGATTACCAGGCCCTATCCCAGACCTCCAGAACCAGAAGCTACAGGGAAGGGGTATGGTCCTCTGTGATTCTTATAACGAGGCAAGTATGGGAACACTGAGGTAGGCTCCAAAAGAAAAGTCCCACTTAAAGAACAAGAGCCTGGGGAGGGAAGTGGGTCCTCTTCTCAGGAATTCTGGGCCCTTGTGGGAAGCTCAGCCACCACAATCCAGTTAAGATTATTTAACCTGGGTTTTCAAATATGGAGCAGAAAAGAGGAGGGCAGAACAGACAGACCTGGGACCCCCGCCCACTTACACTGACCCTCACCTCCTAGAATTTTGATGACTGCATAAGGGAGATTTTTACTTTAAAGAAAAAAAAAAAAGCCCACAGACTTTTAAACATCTGAAGAGCTAGGCTCTAAAATATCTGGGCCCTGATCCTAGGACATCGGGGACCTCTAGAGGTTGAGCACTGAGTAAGGAATTCTTTCTGGTCTGCCCTAAATCCCTGCTGCTGTAGTTGCTATTTCAATCCGTTCCCTCTGGTTGTATACTCAGAGGAGGAAAAACAAGAAGTCACCTTCTCAACTGAGACTCAACTGAGGGTGGGGGGAGGGGGGACAGTTAGAAAGGAAAAAGAAGTGGGGGCTTTTGGCCTGCTGCCTGAGTTTCAGTCCTCTGACCTGCTTTCTAGCCCAGGGGCCTGGATGAGCATTGGCTTGAGCCCACCACCTTGAGTCAGGGCTCTGCCTAAGCCTCCATGAAACCTGAGGTTTAAGAGTATCAGCAGCTTCACTTGATGCTTAGCCTACACCAGCACCAAAGCTAGAATTGTGGACAGATTGAGGACCTCTTGGGAGACCCCCTCCACCCCACCCCCAACTTCCAGCAGCTGCCTCAGGCTAGCTCCAGCCCTACCTGCCCTGCTATGTCCTGCTTTAGCAGGGAGCAGGATGGAGGTCCTGCCAACACCAGGCACTGGGCCATGTCCTTTGTTTCTGGAGGTGGGCAGACAAGGGGCAGCATTGAGTTCTACTCTGGGCGGGGGGCCCAGAGTCCCTGCCTGGACTGCAGACCAGCTGAGCCCAGAAGTAGCTGAGCCAGAACCCCCTCTCTTGCTGAGTCCAAGGCAGGGCAGCATAGAGGGGAGGTTTTAGAGCAGAGGTGTAAGACTATGCCCCATGTGCTCACTTTGAACCGTTGTGTGTCCTGGGACTCATCATTGCTCCCTCTTGCCTTTGTGAGCCAACCTACAGAGTGGGAGTATCACCTCTGTTCTCCCCCAGGGCCAGTGGGAAACTTAATGTCATGAACACTGAGAGAGCTAAGGTCCAAGGAAGGGCAAACTCACCACAAGGTTAAGGATGAAAGGCAGCTGTGCTCCACTCTTTCTACCACCATATTTGACAAATGAGGAAGGCTGAGGCACAGAACCCAGAAAGGCTTTGCCTGAGGTCCCACAGCGTAGCTGTCTCTAGAACCCAGGAGTAGCCTCCCTCTGCAGTTAGATGGGCTGAAGACGCAGAATGAGCCCCCAGTTTCCCAGGACCCCCGCCAAAACCTCCCAGGAGATCAAGGGCCCAAACCCTCAACCAAGAGAGTTGGCCCAAAGCAGTGGCCCTTCCCACCTCCAGTCCTGCTGGCGAGAGCAGGGGAGCGGGCGCAGCTGGGCCACTGGGCACACATCCCAAGGAGACGCCTGCAAATGACAGGCTGACATTGGCCAAGATCCCCCACAGCCTCTCTTGGCCTGATCCAAGTCCCTCTCCGGACAGGGGCTCCCACTAGCCTCAGCCCTTGGAATGACCTTGGGCTCAGCAGCCTCTTTTCAGCACCAGCTGAGGTGGGTCCTGTAATGATAGTGGAACCCTGGCTCAGCCAACTGCCAGGGCTGAGTGCACTTCCTGGGTCTCAGCTCTCCTGAACAACTCTGTCCCCCTCCCCACTCTCCCTGTGGCAGCTGGAGGGAGTTGCAAAAACACAAACCTCCCTCCCTCCTCATAGTCCTCTAACCATCTCTCTTAGATTAGAATCCAGTCTCCCCAGCATGGCCTGAAAAGGTCCTGCAGGAGCTGGTTCTGCTGCCCTCTATCCCATGCCCCCAGGCTCTCCCACATCAGCCACAATGGCCTTCTTTCTGCTCCCCGAGTTCATTCCCACCTCAGGGCCTTTGCACCAGCTATACCCTTGGCCTAGAATGCTCTTTCCCTAGATCTTTAAAAGAGCCTCTTCTGCCACTCAGGGCTCAACTCCAACACTGCCTCCTGAGAGAGGCCCTCTCTGACCCCTGGCACTCCATCACACTCCTCCATGGAGCACCATAGCAGTCAGTAGAACTGAAGCTCCCTTTTCTATGTGTTCACTGATTCCCTGCCCATCTCTGTACTAGGATGTAAGTTCAGTGAGGGTGGGGACTATGTCATGTTCACGGCTGTCTCCTCAGAGTCCATTGCAATGCTTGGCACACAGTAGGCACTTTAAAAGTATTTGTTAGATGAATAACAAGGATTATCATCATGCCTATTTGTGGCAGAGGCTAAGAGAGGTTGAGGAACTGCTCAGAGTCACAAAGCTGGAAAGCAGCAAGGCTGAGATTCTGATGGAATGCTAGACTGTCAAAGAAATAATCTTACAGACCCTTTTTATGGTGGGATCCAAGCCAGGGACTGTGGGAAACCCAAGGACAGGGCTGGAGGTGGGGGCCCACCAGGGAGGGCTCCAGGGGCCAGCACGCTCTGTAAGACACAGGGGCAAGTGCATGGGTGCAGGACCTGAAAGCAGACATACAATGCAGGCATGGGTTGGCACATGCACACATGCCCAGACACACACGCACGTGCACACACATGCACACACATGTGCGTGCACACACATGCACACATACGCACATACATGCACACACGCGCGCGCACACACGTAACACACGCAGACACACATGCACACACACATGCGCGCACACACATGCACACACACACAGACACACACACGCACACAGACACACACACGCACATGCACACACAGAGGGAACTGGGCAGCCGCTAATGAGGCAATCCCCCTGATTTGCCTGGAAAGGTGGACAAGGCACCGGCAGTCCTAGGGGCAAGGTTAAGGGCAGTAAGATCTACATCATCGGGCATCCAGGTCAAAACCATCCTGAGTATGCAGAAGGAACTGGGATCAGAGAAAATTGTTCTGGAATGTATGTCAGTGTGGTGGCAAGGCTGAGACCACAGCTGACCCAGGGAAGCAAATCTAGGAGCACCAGGACCCTCATTTTGCTTCCAGTGGGCTAGGGGAAGTTGGGCACAAAAAAACCCCTCTTTGGCCTCATGTCCCCACGTGCACCATCGATCCCTAACCAGTTCCAAGTCCTGGACCTCTTTGTACACTTGATGGAGGATCCTGCCCCGGAAATCTCACAAATGTGTGCAATATTTAGAGTATATCTGGAAAGGCTCAAAGCCCCCTATCCATCCTTAATTCCATACCCTAACCTGGACGATCTCCAAGGACCTGCCGTCTGACATTGGATACTTGGAGAGAGTTCCATGAGGGCTACTTGGCAAAGAAAACTTTCTTGGACCTATTCTCTGCCCCCTGGAAACCCACCCTGAACACCCCCATTGGCTCACTACTCTTCCCCAAAATCCCTACCCAAAATTCCCTAGACCACCCAGATTTTAGCACATGAGCTAGCATCTTCAGACACACAAACACATGTGAACACACATGAACATACATGACACGCACAGACACTTAAAGGATGATCAGTGCAAACAGGTGGCATGTAGGGAGTGTTCATAACAGACCCTGAACAACTATGCCCCCACTCCGCCATGGGGCCTAGGATGGCCAGGCCTAGACTGCTCCAGGGCTCCACAGGACCTGCTAGGCCACTGGCAGCATGGGCAGTAGGGTGCTGCCAGGAAGAGCCCTCAGCTGGGCCCCCCTTACCATGCTCCCTTGTAGCCTCTGCCAACCAAGAGGCCTGGAGTTAAGGATCTTCCCACCTTCAAGAGCTCCAGGCCCCCTCCCTAAGCCCAGGCCAGCCTCCTCCACTTCCCAACTGCCCAGGGAGATGCCCAGGATAATTTGGAAGGGATGCCCACCCAGGAGCCTCGGGAACTTCCCAGATGCCACATCCCAAAATGACCCCAAACCCTCTTAACCCACTTGGTCTTCCCAGCTTGGACCGCCTTGTGCTGCAAGGGCCTCAGACTGGGACAGTCCAGGAGAGAGCGGGTCAGTGCCCCTACCTGTGTGTTCAGAAAGACCTGGCTCCAAATCCAAGCTCTGCTACCCACGAGCTGTGTGACTTCAGGAAAACTGCCCACCTCTCTGAGCTCGGTGTCCTCCTCCATAAATGGGGGATGCCGACAGCATTTGTCCTCTCAAGGCACCTGTGAGGACTAAAGGAGATGGCATGTGTTCAGTGCTCAAGGGAGGGCTGCTGCCTCCCAAAACCTTCTAGGGGTTGCAAGGAACCAAGCTGGCTACCCCCAGAGGGGCCATGCCCGGGACAGCAGCACACAGCACAGGCCATTCAGCGGGCACCCAGTGGATATTCGTCCTTGGCAGCTGTCAGAGAAAGTTCTGAGGCAAGGGCTTCAGAAGCCCAGCCTGAGGGTAGAGGCAAATGAAAGACTCCCGTGGGGCCAGGAGGGGGACCAGAGAGGGCACCCTCTCCCTTTCTCAAGGCAGCTGAGGTCCCTACTGTCCTACCCTCCTAACATCCTCACCCAAGGCCAGGTTCACTCCTATCTTTCCATCTCAGGACACACAAATGTAGGGCAAGGGCCAGGAACCTATGCCCCCTTTAAAGATGCCCATCACCTTTCAGGTAATGCCAGTCTGGAGTGATAACCAACCCCCACCTGCTTTCCTTCTCTCAGTGTGACCACCAGGGAACCAGCCCTTGCCTTGGGTTCATGTTCTCATGGCCAGGCAAGCAGAAGCCCCCGGGCTGCATGCACAATGGCATCTTAACCTGCGTGTGCTCTGCTGGGATTCTCAGGGGCCCTTGGGGCTCGCTCCACAAAGGTCATTCCTGGACATCTCCCAGCTTGCTTCTCTCCCCAACCCTCCAGCCAACTGGTACCTTCATTTGCTTAGCATTTGCATACATCTGCATGCTGGTTGAAGAGCCCTTAACACTAATGAAATCCACAATGTCTGCTGTCAAATTTCAAATCATGTTTACAGCTGGTGACTCTATGCCCAACTGACTTCCCTACGGGGTGAACCCTCAGTTATCAGGAACCACAAAGGACTAAGGTGTCTTGGTCAAGAGAGTCCACAGGCAGAATGACCACTGGGCCACCTTCCTCCAACTTCAGAGGGCACTGGACTCACACTGCTTCAATCCACAGGCTCATGGAGCCCACAGGCTAATATGAGCCTGTGGGTTGAAAGTTGAATCCTGAGAGCTACAATGGACTGACCAAGTGCAAATCCTCCCAACCAGCCCAGCCTCGGATACAACACCTGGGCAAAGGCAGACCTGAGAGAGCTCCACCTCTGAGCAGCTCCCCATAGTCCGCCTCAACAGCCAAGAGACAGAAACCAAGAAGCTTCCTCCTCGCTTCTCTCTGCCCGGTTTTCACATATCCTACACCCTCTAGGTCCTCACATTCTCTGTCCATGCCTCCCCAACTCCTCTCCTTCTCTGCCTCCCCCACTGTGACCTTCCTCCCCACCCCCTCCCCAATCTCTGTGTTATATAGCTTCTCTTCATCTCTCCCGAGCCGAGTCCTCCCTTCCTCTCCCTCCTCTTCCCTGTCCAGTCTTGTCTCCTCTTTAGGACTTCAGCTCAGGGTCTGCAGGTTGTGGCCTCCTTGATGAAAATACAACAGCATGTGGTACGAAGTAAGCGTGTGTGAAAGGGGCTGTGCTGGGCCATTTCACTGTCACCTCCTCTCTCTTGCCCATGGCCCACTGAAGGGAAGTCAGGCACTCTAAAGCCTCACTCATCCACGGGCTGTACATGGGGCAGTAGAGAGAGAGGGGACCCAAGAGTGACGCCAATATTTGTGCCCTGAACAACTAGAAGGATGGAGTTACCACTCAAGAAGGGAAACTGGGTGGAGCAGGTTTGGGGAGGAAAATAAGGGCAAGTTGAGGGGGGGTTCCTGGCAGACAGGAAAGTTGAGATGCTGTATTGGCTACTAGAGCTCGGGGGAGAGGTTGAGACTTGGGATTTAAATTTGGAAGCTGGCAGCACATAGGTGGTACTTAAAGCCACAAGACTGGATGGGATCTGTACGGAGGAGTGGAGATAGGGGAGAGAGCCTGTGCAGGGCAAGTGCTGGGGCACCCTGATATCAAGAGGTGGGAGGGGGAGAAGAGGAACCAGCAAAGGAGGCTGACAAGGAGCAATCCACAAGGTAGGAGGAAAACAGAAGAATGGGTGTCCTGGAATCCAAGGAAGATATTTCAAGGAAGAGGAAGACTGGACGTGTCAAATGCTGCCAATAAGCCTGAGAATTGACCACTGGGTGCAGCGACAGGAACATTACTGATAACCTTGAGAGGAGAGGTCAGCGGAGTGGAGTCCAATAAGAGTGGAGTCAAGAGAGAGGGGAGGAGAGGATGTGGAGACAATGAGTCTAGACAACCCTTCTGGAAGTTTCTCTGCAAAGGGGATGAGAGAGATGCAGCGGTAGCTGGCTGGAGAACACAAGAGACCTTTTTTTTTTTTTTTTTTTTTTTTAGTGGGTGTCTCTCTGTCCTCTAGGGTGGGGTGGAGGGGCGCAATCTCAGCTCACTGCCACCTCTGCCCCCTGGGTTCAAGCAACTCTCCTGCCTCAGCCTCCCAAGTAGCTGGGATTACAGGTGCCCACAACCATGCCCGGCTAATTTTTGTATTTTTAGTAGAGACAGAATTTCATCGTGTTGGCCAGGCTGGTCTTGAACTCCTGACCTCAGGTGATCCACCTATCTCAGCCTCCCAAAGTGATGGGATTACAGGTGTGAGCCACCATGCCCAGCCAGAACCATTTTTAAGATAAAAGAAATAACAGCAAGATACCTGCTGATGGGATGCTCTAGCAAAGAGGAGGACCCAATAATGCAGGCAGGGGCCCTGCCGGAGTGATGTTCTCAAGCAGACACAAGGGGCCAGGATCTCTGCACAAGTGGAGGGGTGGCCTTAACCAGGAGCAGGAACGCTTTGCCCACAGAGACAGAAGAAAGCAGAACAGTGAGTGCAGACACTGGCAGACAGTGAGTATGGCGCTGGGAGCCTCAGGACGCTCTGACTGCTTATATTTTCTCAAAGATTATCCGCTGAAAGGAAGGGTGGGAGAGGCGGGCGGGTGAGGGTAGAAGAGCAAATGATGACCGGGTGCAGTGGCTTATGCCCATAATCCCAGCACTTTGGGAAGCCCAGGAGGGCAGCCAAGGAGGGTGGATCACTTGAGGTCAGGAGTTCAAGACCAGCTCTGGCAACATAGTGAGACCCCATCTCTACACATAGACACACACACACACACACACACAGAGCAAGTGTGAAAGAGTCATCTAGCATAGGGGAGAGGCAACAACCTCAGAACCTGTGCTGTGCCTGGTGGACTGCACTAAGGACCCACCTGAAGTTCAGAGTTCATGCGCTTGGACTGAAAGTAAGAACAGTCAGGGCAGTGGTTTTGCTCAGCCCCATTCAGCTGCATGTGCAGGAGTGGGGTAGGCCAGGCACTGGATTTAACCAGGGCTGGGGTTTTGCCAAGCAAATGTGAAGAGGCAAAATGAAGTAAGGGAATTGGGGTCTGCAAGTTAGCGACAGGATTATCCTGGCTTCCACATGGGCAACTGCCATCTGAGCTGGCCTAGCCCTGCTCAGGCCCCTCCCCTGCTGGTGCCTGAAGCCCACCATCCATCCTCTGCTGTGGGCTATGTGTGGCTCTTCTTTCTGCCCACATCTCAAAATGAGCTTCTGCAAGGGGGCCACAGTTGGGGCCACCAAATGAGCTTCCCACACACCATTCCTCTGGCCTGGAAAGCCCCTCAGACCTCATACACTCAAAACCTCCATCTCCCTTCCCAAGCCACTACATGAACTCATCCTTCCCACTCTCCCCACCTCCAGTCAGACACAAGGGCCTGTCCATTCTGATTCCTAAATCTCTCCCAGCTCCATCCCCTTCTCACATCCCCCACCAGCAACACCCTCCCAGCAGGGCCACCAAACCACACAACTCCACTCCCTCTATGTGCCACAGGCAGCAGCCCCAATCCAGTCCCCCGTGTCTTGTGCCGGGCACTGCCACAGCCTCCTGGCTGGTCTCTTTCCCATGTGCTGGCCCAGTCAGCCCCACTCCATCCTCCTCAGAGTGCCTTTCCAGCACTCCAGACTGCCTCATCATCCCCTCTTCAAAACTCTTCAATGGTTTTGAAGTGCCCTTGGGGAAAAGGCCAACCCCTCAGCCCACATTCCAGGCTAGCTGTAGCCTGGGCCTGCCTTCCTGTCTGGCCCCCCCATGCTCTCTCCCCTTGCTGTGCCTCTCACTACTTTCTCTGGGCCTCCCCTCTCCCGTACCAGCAGTACCTGTCTGAGTTGTGGTTCCCCCATCCCCAACCCTGAGGTTTCGAGCTCCCTGAAAGTTTGTGTCTGCTTCTCTATTCTCCAGCATCTGGTCTGATGTAGGGGTTCAGTCAGATTTGCTGACCTGGTGCGCAGATTACCAGGTAGATGAAGCTTCTGGAGGTAGGGAAGGGGGAGGAACAGAACTGAAATACAGGGACCCCTGAGCCAAGTGACCTAACTTACTACCACCTACTACCGGACAAGCTAATAACAGGTGCCTCCCGATATCATGCACTGATAAGGACATGACATCATCTATGGGATATTCTTGCCCAAAAATGGTTAACTTGACTCTAATCACGAGCAAGCAAGAAGACAAATCCAGAATGTGAGATATACCACAAGGCTTCAAAATTCACAATGTCATAAAAAATTTTTCAAAAAAGCCAGGGATTCATCCAGATTGGAATACTAAAGAGCCATAACAACTAAATGCTATGTATGTTCCATGATCAAATTTAAAAAAAAAAAAAAAAAAAACAGCTATAAAGGACTTTACTGAGACAATTAGAGAAATTTAAATATGGACGACATGTTAGGTTAAATTGGATGATTACTAAACTTCTGGAGTATGATAACAATATATTCTCTTTGTAGAAAAATGTCCCTGTCTCAGGAAATTCATACTGAAGTATTTAGAAGTGAAGTGTTATAATGTTGGCAATTTACTTTCAAAAGGTTGAGAGAGAGAGAAAGAGAGAGAGAGAGAGAGAAACAAATGTGGCATAATGTTAACAATTGGCAAATCTAGGTCTCTAGGTGAAGGGTATGTAGGTGGGTATTCACCATACTATCAGCTTTGACAAGATAAAAAGTAAGGTGGGAGAAGGAAGGGAGTGGAGGGAGACATTCCGAAGAGAGGAGCTCAGGGGTTGGGATTTTGGGGCAGGAGTCGGAGGAGAGGACGTTCCTTCCCCAGGGCAGCCCACAAACCTGAGCAAGAAGAGCTGTGGGCCAGCCCTGGGCTGGACGCTTGAGTTACCCCAGGCCAGGCAGGCACAGCACTGGAGTGGCTCACCAGCTGAAAAGGGGGCCAGACCCTGAGGAAGCGGACTCACCTGTGGGTAAACCGGCTTAGAGGGACAAGGAAAACAAGCCCGCCCCAGGGAGACTAGGGCAGGAACATGGGCTCCTCCCCCTCCATTGAGCTGTGGCAAGGAGCCAGGTCTGGCCCCAAGCCCACCCAACTCCCCCAAACACCCCTCGAGGGGCGACAGCCTAAGTGTATCCTCCTGTTCAGAGAGCCAGTCTAAATACGGAGCCTCAGACATAAGATGCCGCTCAAAACAGATTTTCCTGGAAAAGACCATCTGGCAAAGGAGGTCTAGAGCATCGTCTGTCACGAGAGGCAGTGTTGATCTCCTGCAAGCCAATGTCCGGAATGGGAATGCCTTGATCCCGCCTCCCTAGGAAACTCCAGCTTAGTGCTTGTTTTTCCCAAGATCATCCCCTTGCCCAGATGGACAGGCACTCTATCCCACCTCCCACCTCCCTTCTAAGTTGTATCTCCAGGGAAGAAGAGGAGAGGATGGGGACACAGATCTGAGTATCAGACAGTTCTGGCAAAGTGCAAATCCTTACTCTGCCACTTACTAACCAGGTGACTTTGAACAAGCAACTCTACCACAAAATGGGAATAAGGGTAGTGCCTCCCTCTAAAGACTGTTATGAGGGTACTTAGCACACATGCTCCATATATGGAAGTTGGGTGAAGTAATGCCCCCCAGCCACTCTCTCTCTCAGTCCTGTCTACAGCAGGAAGTCATTCTTTCCAGCTATCTTTGCTCTCTCCCTTTAGGGAAGACCCTGGGAGGCACTATTGGTCAGGTCTGCTTGTGAAACATGCACCCCATAGTTGTCAGGCCAGGACAAGCTGCAGGAGGGAGGCCTCTCAGGGCATCCCTGGGCTGCAGGGTGCAATTCACCCAAGCATTGAGACTTCAATCTCGCAAGAGGCACCAGTGAGGGAGGCCTTTCAAGGACAATCCAGTCATCCTCCTTTAGCTGAGCCACACCCACCTACTCACCCCACTGGGTGGGAATATTTTGGGGGCTCTGGCCGAACTCTAGGGACCTGCTATGTTTCCACCAGGACCAAACTTTGCAGTAGCCCCACTCAAAAGCCACTGCTTCCCAGCATATATTGGGAAAAGGGGTTGCTGGGAGGACAGCAGGTACACTTTACTGATTCGGAGATCGCAGGCCCCAGAACTTGTAGCTTCCCTGGAAGACTGGTTCCTAACCTCCTGGGGAGAGGGTGGAAGAATGACAGAATGACTGCATCTGCCCTGGGCCACAGGTTGGGTTTGGAGGCATTCCCAGCCCAGTGACCCTCCCACCCCCAACCACCATTAAGCAGCTCTTGTTTGTAGGATCTAGAAAAAGGAACTGGGGAACCCAGGAAAGTCCAAACCCAGGCTGCCCACCTGCCCTGGCCAAACCCTGAGCCCTCTCCCTGATCCCCAACAAGCTCAGCCTGGCCTATCCCCAGGCTGCCAGGAGTCTTAGGCCCTCTTCCATTGTGACTGCTGCTTCTGCTCCCTGTTCTCTTCCTGGCCCCCCAAGATGGCCCCAAGACAAAGGGGTGGGCTATGCAAAAACAATGCCCCCAGTGATCATTCCAGGGAGTCCCTGCATTCTCTAGGAATATCTGAATGCCTCCTCCCAGGAGGGGGCCCGCTGGGCAGGGTGGTCCCCAATCTGGACTCCCTCTGCACCCAGCCCCAGCAGCCCGCTCCTGGGACCCCTCCCTCCCGCTGCCGCCTCGGCCATTATGTGCCTCCTCAGCCCTGCCTGCCACGCCCCCGTGCGAGCCCCCGCTCTAGCTGCAGAACCGAGGAGGCCTGGCCGCCAAGCCGGGCTGTCAAAGTTGGGAAACTGGAAACAGAAATAAATCCTCAAAGCTGCAGCCTCGTGAAGGTGGCTGCCGGCAGGCCCCGGTACCCAACGCCCCGATCCCCGGCCACCAAGCTGCCACTGGCACCCCCCACGCACACGCGTACCCCGAGATTATACAAAAGCGGGGAGAGGGTAGTGGGCCGCGGAGCCGAGAGACAATCGGGCCGGCAGCCCCCACCCTCCCTCAGGCTGGGTTCGGGCTTTCCCGCGGCGCCTCCTCTCCCCGGCCCAGACCCGGCCAGCCCGGGCTTCCTCTCTCGGCCCCATCTCCATGACAACCGTATCCTTCTGATGCTCCAGACGCCGCGGAATTGATCTGGAAATGTAGCTTTGTTAGCGGACCCGGGCGGGCACCGAGGGCGAGGGCGGCGCCCCCCACCCCGCACGCGGCCCCCTCCCCGGCCGCTCCCACCCCAGCCTGGCCGCCAGCGGGTAGGATTGGGTCCCGGAGCCTCGCGGCCCCACTCACCGCTGCTGGTCCCCGCCGCGGGTCCGGCCTCTCACGGCGGGGCCATCGGAGGCCGCCGGGCTGCCCGTCCCGCCCCGCCGCCGCCGGTCGGAGCTGCCCGCGCCCGCCCGCGTCCCTTCAGGTGCCGGAGCCGCGGTGTGGAGAGGCTGAGCGAGGGGGACGGACGGCAGGAGGGAGGGAGCGGAGCCGTGAGCTGGAGGAGGAGGAGGAGGAGGGAGGAGCGGGAAGGGCGGGGAAGGGCGGGGGCACTGCGGGCGCGCGAGCGGCGGGCGCGGAGCCGGGAGGGGAGCACGGCCCCCAGCCCTGTCCGCCCGCCGCGCAGTGCTCGCCCCGGGACCCCAAGGGTGCCGGGGAGGGCGCCGCCCACCCTGTCCCGCCCTGCCCCGCGCGGGCCCTTTAAGAAAGCGGGGGAGGGGAGCGCCCGAGGTTCCGCCCCCTCCTAGCCCCGCCGGGCCCCTGCCGTCCTCGAACCCCCTGCCAGATCCAACCACCTCCGCCCCCCAGGCAGGACCCTCCGGCCTAGAACCTGAGCCCTCGGGACCCGCCAGGCCCTGGAGGTGGAGGGGGCGGGTCCTTGTTCAGGGAGTGACCCCTGCCCCCCAACTCCCTGACACACACTCCAGCCCCCGGGAGACCCCACCAAGAGAGGAGCAGGGAGTGCCGGGGACCAAGGTGAAGGATCTCAGAGAGTGAGACTGAGCCCCTGAGACCTAGAGACAGACGGACGGGAGGGAGACCTGGGCTGTGGGGTGAGAAGGAGCCTCGGGACAGAGTGGGAGGGGAGGAGGCTGGAGAGAGGAGAAAGAGACAAAGGAGAAAGACCCTGAGGGAGGCAGGAGGTGAGGCGTGGGTCCAACCAAGAATCCACATCCCAGTGCCAGGTCAAGGGGAAGCCTCCCTGGGCAGATATAAGGAGACAGAGAGAGACAGAGGGTGCCCTGGGTGGAGGAAACCATCTCCCAAGGCACCTGTCCCATGGTGTCTCCCCAAGGGCAAATCAAGGCCCTGAAGCCCCCCTCTCAGCCCAGGACTCTAACTGAAGAAGAGGGTTGACTGGCTGTACCTGGGCTTGCCATTAAGAACTTCCTGGCTGTGAGGCACCTGGAGAGTAAGAGTCCGCCTCTCAGAGAGGTGTTAAAGGGCCCCCAGGCCCTTTAACCAGATCCCTGTTAAAAGGCCCACAGGGATCTAAGGAGGGGGTAGCAGGCCCAGTGCGTGGGAGAAGGGAAATCAGGATAGAGTCAGGCCTGGCCACTGGAGGCCACTTTCTACCCCCTCCCCTACTCCAGCCCCTGGGGGGTCACCACACCCAGTTGCTTCCATCTCCAGACCTCAGCAGATGATCCACACTCTGCCCAGTGGGGCCTTGATCCTGCTGCGCTCGGTGAACTCCTACTGAACCCTCAAATTCCTCCTTAAATGCCCCTTCCCCCATGAAGGCTTCTCTGACCTTCTTTCCACCCATGAACACACAGACATGGACTCTTCTTAGAGAGCAGGAAGAGGATTTGCTGACCTCTTAGGGTGGCAGTAATTGGAGGTGTGGGGTCTGAGCTGTGTGTAGTCTCCCTCCCTTCAAGCTGGGCAACAGTAGGAGCTGTGACTTCATCAAACATGGTGACACCGCTGACAGCCAAGCATCTACCAAGTGCTGTTCATGTGTCATATTTAATTCTCAAAACAATCTCAAAACATCTCAAAACCCATTTTACAGATGAGAAAACTGAGACTTGAAGAGCATAAGTCACTTGCTCACAGTCCCAGAAGGTCTAAATCTGTGAGCACAGCTGGTCAATTAAGAGGGCACTCAGACCACATCCTTCACTGCCCATCAAACCCTAGGACATTACCACAGAGCCCAGAAACAAGCCAGCCACTCTCTGTGCAGGTGCCCAGGATCTTAAAGGGCACAGAGGGAGCCTGGCTTCCCTGCTGTCCTGCATTCTGCCCCCCTGCCCTCTGCTACCTGTAGGTAGAGAAGGGTGGCGACCAGCAGGAGCTGTGGAGGGAAGTGCACGTGGCAGGGCTTGGATACCACACTTCTCCCCCTTCCCACCCATGCCTTCAAGTCACAGCTGGACCACCATTCTGGGCTCCTACTTCCTCATCTGCCCAACGAGGATGGTAACAGGCCCCCTCTTGTGTGGCTAGGATGGGACCGAAAGAGCTAATGTGCTCAAGACCTGGCACACAGATGCACTCAATGGGCCATGGCTGTTCCAGCTGTAATGATGACTTACTCACGGAATGCATTATTTAATTGTTGTCCACTGGATGGACTCTGAGCCCCTTGAAAGGGTTCACAGTGTATCCTCAGCATCTAACTCTCAGCATGGCTTAATAAATTACGTGGAAGGAAAGAACAGGGAAAGAGGAAAGGTAGACACAGCTGTCTCTCCAGCTAACCTGCACTGGGCTGGCACACAGAACCTAGTTTCTGCCCCCTGGATCTGTCCCCTGTCCTTTGTAGCTCTGGGAGCCTGTGGCAGGGGCAAGGAGACCCAGGTTCTAGTCCAGTCCCCCCACCCCACACTTCCTAGCTGTGTGGCTATGGGCAGCTGTACCCTTTACTGAACCTTCCTTTCCCCTCTGTCAAGTGGGACTAGCTCCCAAGAGCTCAGAGGGCTGCCAGAAGGCCACAGGTGGGCTCTGTGTGAGTGTTCCGGATGCAATGGACACTGGAGAGGGGAGTATTGTACTGTTCCTTGTGGCTACCTTTGCCTTCTGAAAGACAGCAGGGTCAGGCTGGGAATGGTGGCTCACGCCGGTAATCCCAGCACTTTGGGAGGCCAAAGCGGGCTGGATCACTTGAGGTCAAGAGTTCGAGAACAGCCTGACCAACATAGTGAAACCCCCATCTCTACTAAAAATACAAAAATTAGCCGGGCTTGGTGATGCATACCTGTAATCCCAGCTACTCTGGAGGCTGAGGCAAGAGAATTGCTTGAACCCGGGAGGCAGAGGTTGCAGTGAACCAAGATCGTGCCACTACATTCCAGCCTGGGTGACAGAGCAAGACTCAGTCAAAAGAATAGGAAAGAAAGAAAGAGAGAGAGAGAAAGGGAAGGAAGGAAAGAAGGAAGGAAGGAAGGAAGGAAAGGAAGGAAGGAAGGAAGGAAGGAAGGAAAGGAGGGAGGGATGGAAGGAAAGGGAGGAAAGGAAGGAAGAAAAAAGAAAAGAAGAGAAAAGGAAAGAAAAGAAAAAGGAAGACAGCAGGGTCAGCATCCCCCTACCCAGGAGCCAGAATAGACTGTGTTTCCCCCATTCCTCAAGGGAAAGAAGAATGGGCAGCTTCTCCCTGTTCCTCCAAGTGACCTGCCTTTCCTCCCCTACTCCGCCTGCTCACCTGAGGGGGTCTCACAAGAAGCAGGTGCCAAGGCTGGACCAAAGACCCTTGCACACGGAGGGGCCTTTTCCCATGGTTTACCGCCTGGCCCTTGACCGGTCCCCAGGGAGGATGAAAGTTATGGGGGTGCCCGGCTGCACTGGGCATGGTCAGCACCTTGGGCAGGGACAGAGGGATCCTCCAATTGGAGGGACTCCTTTGGGTCCAACCCACGAGAGGCTTGACTCAGAGGCCGCTAAAATACCCAATTCTCCCATCTTCCAGCTGGAAGACTGAGGCCCATGAGGGGCGCCTGGGTAGGGATTCCCCAGGCCAATCCCAGAGAGCTCAATGAGCACCTACTGTGTTCACAGCTGTTATAACCTGCCCCTGTCCCCAGCACCCCTACAACCCCAAGATGAAGGCCCCAATTCACCAATTCTATGTCCCCTCTCCTGACACTTCCCACTTCAAATTTGATGTCCTAGGACCCCTCCCACACTCATACCCCCTCAACCATTTCTACTGACGCCGCTTTGCTTAGGCAGGCTCTCTGCCTGGGATGCCTTCCCCTTCACGCATCCTCATTTGGCTAATTACTTTCCACTCCCCAGCTACCATCCCATTTCTCTTTACCTGTTATGGCAAAGCTCCTTGAAAAAGTTGTCCATGCCGGCTGTCTCCCATTCCTCTCTCTCGAAGGAACTCCAGTCTGGCTCTTATCTCCCTATACAGTCCACTGACACCACTCATCAAAGTCACCAACACAGTTGCTGAGTACAGATGTGCAGGTTGGGCACTGCACAAGGGTGCTAGGGTACACAAAGGATGGAGAGGTAGCTAAAACCCAACCTGCTCTCCTTTCACCATGCTGTGTGTCCTGATGCAAGGCTGTATCTGTCAGGGGAAGAGATGCCTTTTTCTTTCTCCTTTTTTTTTTTTTTTTTTTTGAGCGAGATGGTCTCAGGCCAGCATAGTGCAGTGGCACAATCATGGCTCACTGCAACCCTGAGTACAGTGTTAGCTGTGGGTTTTTCATAAATGCCCTTTATCATGTTGAGTTAATTCCCTTCTATTCCTAGTTTGTTGGGTGGGTTTCTTTGTTTTTGTTTTTGTTCTGTTCTGTTTTGTTTTTTGTTTTTCTTTTAGAGACAGGAATACCTAGGCTGGAGTGCAGTGGCATGATCTCAGCTCAGTGCAGCCTTGACTTCCCAGGCTCAAGCGATCCTCCCATCTCAGCCTCCCCAGTAGCTAGGACTGCAAGCATGCACCACTACACCAGCTCATTTTTATACTTTTTGTAGAGATGGAGTTTCGCCATGTTGCCCAGGCTGGTCTTGACTTCCTGGGCTCAAGCGATCCTCCTGCCTCGGCCTCCCAAAGTGCTGGGATTACAGGTGAGAGCCATTGTGCAGAGCACCTTTTTCTTTACAGCAAGGTATCCACCTTCTGTGTGCCTGTGTAGCCAGGTCCACCTGGAATGGCCACCATTTTCTTTCTTTCTTTTTTTTTTTTTTTTTGAGATGGAGTTTCACTTTTGTTGCCCAGGCCGGAGTGCAATGGCGCAATTTTGGTTCACTGCAACCCCCACCTCCTGGGTTCAAGTGATTTTCCTGCTTCAGTCTCCGGAGTAGCTGGGATTACAGGCGCCCCCGCCCCAACCCAACCACCCACACCCAGCTAATTTTTTGTATTTTTAGTAGAGACAGGGTTTCATCATGTTGGCCAGGCTGGTCTCGAACACCTGACCTCAGGACACCCACCTCAGCCTCCCAAAGTGCTGGGATTACAGGCATGAACCACAGCACCCAGCCATGGCCACCATTTTCTAAAGTTTGTACTCGGTGCTAGACTGTGGCCTGATGCTCAGTGACTGCCATGATGCTAAATCCAAAAGTCCATTCACAGGCCTGGTCTTAGCTTCCTGACAGCATCTGACACCGTCCATCCCCCCTTCCTCCTTGACATGCTTTCCTCCCTTGACTTCCAGGACTCCTTACTGCCATGTTTTTCCTCCTGCCTCTCTGGCTGCACCTTTTCATCTTCCTTTGCTGGTTTCTCCGCCCCTCTCTGACCTCTAATGCCAGAGCTCCCAGGGCTCAGTCCTTAGTCTTCTCCATCTCACTCTTGCCCATGATGACCCCAGCCCAGCTTTAAAGCCCAGCTAAACCCTGAAGCTTCTGGGTGTGTGATTCTCCAACCTGGACCTTTCCACCTGAGGTCAGACTCTAATACCCAAGTGCTGATCTGAAGTTGCCACCAGGATATCCCAAAAGCAGTTCCATCTTAACCCAACCCAAACTGACCTCCTCTTCCTCTTTGCAGTAAACATCACGACCACAAGGCTAGGCTGGTCTCGAATTCCTGGGCTCAAGTAATCCTCCTGCCATGGCCTCCCAAAGTGCTGGGATTACAGGCATGAGCCACCGCACCCAGACTCAAACCAAGTCTTTATACAGGCCACAAAATCCCATAAGATCTGGCCCCCACCACTCCTCTGACCTCATTCTCCTGCAGACACACCGGCCCCCTCCCTGTTCCTCCAAAGCACCGGGCACACTCCCACCTCAGTGCCCGTGCTGCTCTCTGCCTAAAACACTCCTCCCCCTGGTATCCGCACCACCCACCCCCACTTCCTTCAGCTCTCTGTTCCAATGTCAGCTTTTCTGACCACTCTACTAAAATACTACCCCCTTCCTCATCCACATCTCCCATTTCCCCACCTTCTTTTCCTCCTTAACACGTATTTATATACCACATGCTTGTCTTTTCTGGGAATGGTCTGTGTCCCCACCGCTGCTGCCATCACTAGGCCGTAGGTTCCATGAAGGTAAGAATTTTCCTCTCTCCCTTGTAGATTCCCGGGGGGGCTGGAACAGCACCAGGCACCCAGTGGGCATTTAGTGAAGCACTCATATAATGAGTGCCCACTATTCCTAGTTTGTTGAGTGGGTTTCTTTTTGTTTTTGTCTTGTTTTGTTTTTTGTTTTGCTTTTAGAGACATGAATACCCAGGCTGGAGTGCAGGGTACATGATTTCGGCTCACTACAGCCTTGACCTCCCAGGCTCTAGCGATCCTTCCTTAATAAAGGAAGAAGTCAGCTGTAAATATTAGAAGGGCTTTGAAACACACAAACAAACAAAACCTGGTGTGTGACTGCAGCTGGCTGGTGGGTAGGGCTACTTCAGCCAGGTGTTCAGTCAGGGAAGGCCTCTCTGAGGAGGTGCCCCCAGGCCGGGCAGGTCGACCTCCATCACAGCACATGTCACACTGTGTCGTGACTGTCTGGACTGGACACTCCATGAGGGCAAGGACCCTGCACACTCCGGCTGTCCCCAGCTCCTCCCTGAGCCCACGGCCTGCATAAAGTTGGTATCCAAAGAGTGACGAACCAAAGAATGAATGAATGAGTGAGTAGCCAGGGACAAACGCACGCCTGGACAGCAACCCTGACGGGCCCACAGTAGGGAAACCGTGCAGTCGGGAGCCGGGGCAGGGAGCCACAGAGGCCTGGGGAGGATCCCTGGAGCCCCAGGTCTGGTCTGCAAATGAGGACAACGTGACCCACCACTCCCATGTTAGCCAGGAGAGACCGTGGGGAGGACTCCAACTCCTTGCTCACTGGACAGCCCTGGCAGTGGGGGCCAGCAAAGTTGAGGTAAGGGGCCAGTCACCTGGAGGAGAGCAAGGCCACAGGCTGGAGAAAGAGAGATTGCCCAAGCTCTGCGAGCTGCCTGTGCAATCCCTCCCCCAGCAGACGAGCCCTGGCCAGTATGGGGCCAGGGCTGGTGGACAAAGCCCCACAGGAGTGCCAGGGACTTGCAGTGCCGAGAGCCAGCCGGCCGTCGGCCCAAGGCACAGGCAGAGCCTGGCCCAGAACGGCATCTAAGGGCTTTTGTGGGCCTCCGGGAGCCTGTCCAGGAGAGTCCCGGGAACTGGCTGGGGTGGTATGGGGTGGGCAGCCCGCGCTTCCGGAGGTCCAGCTGGCCGTCCGGGCCTGGGTTGATCGGGGTGAGGGGGAGAAGCCCCTTGTGCCCCCCCAGTCTCTACCCTAGTGGAGGTCACCCCACCCTGTCCCAGGAATTCGCACTGCTAGAATTAGAGGGGCCAGCCCGTCCCATCACCCGCACTGAGGCCCAGGGAGCAGGGCACGCGGCGCCTTTAGGGTTGACTTCGGCTTAAAACTGACCCTCCCCTTAACCCACGCGTTCCTCCAAGAAGCTGGGCGGGAGACAGGAGGGCAAGCCTTTTTCCAAAATGAAGGGACACGGGACATGTCGAGTCCTGCCCAGGGAGGAGCGGCCAAGCCGGGAAGGTTCCCGCAGGGCGAGCTCCGGCTGGGGGAGGCGGGCCAGGCCTGGGGGCGGGTTGTCGAGGGGGCGTGGGGGTGCTCTCCGCCTCCCTCTGCTGGCCAGACGCAGAATTTCCAGAGCCCCTGTGTCCCAGCGCCCAGCACTGCCCGGAGTCCTCGGCGAAGCGCAGCCCCGCTCGCCCGAACTCCGAAAGGAAGCGAATACAGGTCATATGGGTCATCTCCCTGCCGCAGCACCAGGCCCAGCGACACCCCGAGTCCAGCCGCAGGCACTCAAAAATCATCCTCCGCGTCGGGATCCCGCCAGTGCTGGAAGTCTCCTATCCGCTCCAACCCGGATGTTTCCTCAACTTTGCCTAGACTGTCTCCGAAGGCCGTGGCGTTACACAACACGGATGGAAAACAGGCTCCCCAACTATCCCATAGTGACCCAGACCCCCTCTTCCTTGTGCCAGAGACCACCGAAAATTGAGGGGAGTTCACGTACGGGTCCCCGGACAGCGGGAAAGGTCAGGGTCTAACTGGCTGAGATCCAAGAGGCCGCCCCGCCCAGCCCCTCCCGGCCCTAGAAAGGCAGCGACGGAGGCTCTTTTGGGGTCGGGGCGCCACCTGCTGGTGTTTATGGAAACTGCACCCGCGCCACCAGGCGGACTCCCTAGCTGGGAGAGAACACCAATAAACCCTGGTCATGGCCGCTGACTGCTGCTTAGAGTGTTCTGTGAGCCAGGCTGGTGCTGAGTTCTTGGCACACATGACCTCATTTCACTCTTACAGCACTCCTATGAAGTGGACATGATTGCCGTTTTACCTATGAGGAATGAGGACACTAGCTCAGAAAGTTCAGAGCACCCCTAGTAAGTGGCCCCCCTTCCTGGTATGTGCTGGAACTGGGCTTTCTGTTGCACTGGGGCGTGGGGGTGGAGTGGGGGGAGGAACTCAGGAATGAGCTCTAGGAAGGTCTCCCCGTTCCTACTCTCACCCCAAGCTTGGGCAGAATCCATCTCAGCTTAGCCTGCAACTCAGGCATGGTAGGAGCCCTCGGGCTTGTTTGCCCCATTCATGCCCATGTCCTTCTCCGCTGACAGCTTGAGAGCACTTCTAGGACAAGGCCAAGGCAATCTGTTTTCATGCCACCTCCATCCAGCACTAAGTGAGTGCCCTCAGCCTCTCTCACTTGTGATGACTACTGGGGCCACACAGCCCACACACCCTGCAGGCCCCAGCCAGCCGCTCCTCACTCCCGGTTCGGGAGCTCGGGGAGGTGTACTGTAAGTGGTTGTGCGAGTGACAGAATCCCAACTCAAACTGATCAGTGAAATGGGGCCTCTCTCAGTGGAAAGTCAAGTTCAGGAGTAGGTCAGGCAGTACAGAAGAGGCTCTCAAATGTGGTCTTTCTCCACATCTGTAGCCCAGTGTTCCTCTGCATTGCCTTCATTTCCAGGCAGGCTCTTCCAAAAACAAGTCAAGATGGCTAAGGCAGGTCTGAGCTTATGTCCAGCTTTGAGGGAAGAAGCCATCCCCATCCCAACAGTGCAGCACAAGCGGAAGTCTCAGGACTCAGTCTCATCGGCTCAGTCTGGGCAACACGGCGAAATGTGGAATGCTCCCAGCCCCGAACCAATCACTGAGTCACCAAGAGTCACTGCCCCTTTGAAGTGAAGCCTGGAGTCGGCCTCAGGTCATCCACCACATGGACTGAGTGATGGTGGGTGTGGATTTGTCCCAAAGGAAAACGGGGGAACGTTTCAGGAGAATGGGGACAGCTGCTGCACAGCCAACAACTCTAACGTCCATGACACTTGGGCATACCAGAAAGTCACCTTTTCTTGACCCTAACCCATTTTAAAAATTTATTTATTTTTAATAAAGCGAAGTGGGGTCTTGCTCTGTCCCCAGGCTGGAGTGCAGTAGCAGTGATCTTTGTTCGCTGCAGTCTCAACCTCCTGGGCTCAGGTGAGCCTCCCTCCTCTCCGCCTCCTGTGTAGCTGGGACTACAGGTGCCCGCCACGACACCTGGCTAATTTTTGTATTTTTTGTAGAGACGGGGTTTCACCATGTTGCTCAAGCTGACCTCAAACTCCTGGGCTCAAGAGAACCTCCTGTCTCAGCCTCCAGAAGTGCTGGGACGCCAGGCGTGAGCCACGGCGCCCAGGCTATTTATTTATTTTGAGACAGGGTCTCACTCTGTCACCCAGGCTACAGTGCAGTGGTGTGATCACAGTTCACTGTAACCTCAAACTCTTGGGTTCAAGGGATCCTCCTGCCTCAGCCTCTCACGTAGCTGGGACCATGGGTATACGCCACCACTCCTGGCTAATTTTTAAATTCTGTGTAGAGACAGGGTCTCCCTGTGTTGCCCAGGCTGGTCTCAAACTTCTGACCTCAGGTAATCTTCATACCTCAGCCTTCCAGAGTGCTGAGATTACAGGCATGAGCCACTGCACCCAGCATCTAACCCACTTTTAGATTGGAGACCCCTTCCCACATTATCATACTTGCTTCCTTCCTTCATTCAACAAATATATATTGAGTCCCTACATGTACCAAACACTATTCTAGGTAATCCATATCAGTAAACAAAAAAACACAAAAGTCCTTGCCCTCCTGAATCATGCTTCCAATAGGGGTGGGAGGAGAGAAGAAACAAACATAATAAATAAGTGAAGTATATAATATTATAGACAGTGACGAGCACCACAGGGAAAATAGGCCATCAGGAAGGTGATGAGGGCCGGGCACAGTGGCCCATACCTGTAATCCCAGCACTTTGGGACGCCAAGGCAGGCGGATCGCCTGAGGTCAGGAGTTCAAGAGTAGCCTGGCCAACATGGTGACACCCCGTCTCTTTTAAAAATACAAAAATTAGCCAGACATGGTGGTGCGTTCCTATAGTCCCAGCTACTAGGGAGGCTGAGGTGGGAAGATTGCTTAAACCCAGCAGGCAGAGGTTGCCGAGATAGCACCACTGCACTCCAGCCTGGGCAGCAGAGCAGACCCTGCCTCAAAAAAAAAAAAAAGAAAAGGAAAAAGAAAGAAAGAAAGAATAAAAGAAAGGAAGGGAAGAGAAGGGAAGGGAAGGGGATGAGGAAGGTAGACAGGGTGAGAGGTGTTCCCACTTTAAATAGAGTGTCATCAATAGGCACTTTGAAAGGATGAAGTTGAACAAAGACAAGAAAGAGGTAGGCTGAGCTAGGTGGCTCATGCCTGTAATCCCAGCACTTTGGGAGGCTGAAGCGGGCAGATCACCTGAGCTCAGGAGTTTGAGATCAGCCTGGCCAACATGGTAAAGCCTGTCTCTACTAAAAATATAAAAATAATTCACCAGGCATGGTGGTACGCGCCTGTAATCCCAGCTACTCAGGAGGCTGAAGCAGGAAAATCATTTGAACCCAGGAGGCAGAGGTTGCAGTGAGCCAGATCACGCCATTGCACTCCAGCCTGGGCGACAGAGCAAGACTCCGTCTCAGAAAAAAAGGAGGGGGGAATTTGTCATGTAGACATATGGCAGGGGAGATTTCCAGGAAGGAAGAAAAGCCAGTGCAAAGGCCTTGGGGTGGGAATTTGTGGGGCATGTTCATGGACCAGCAAGGAGCAAAGGGAACAGGGAAGGATGTAGGAGGTGAGAGCAGGGAGGGAGCAGGGGCCAGATGATGGAGGGCCTTGTAGGCCATGATGAGGACTTTGGCTTTGACTCTAAGTGACATCAGGAGCCACCGAAGGTTTGGGCCAGAGAACTGATTTGATCTGACTTATATTTTTAAAGTATCCCTCTGGCTGCTGTGTTGGGGATAGACTGGAGAGATCAGGGCCAAACCCAGTTAGGAGGCCATCGAGATGTCAATTAGCAATCTAAGCAGAGATGTCAGAGTGGCAGACAGAAAAGTCTAAGTGAAGATACACACTGGGGATGAGTGGGTGAGGTCACCACAGGAGTCAGAGAGGGGCGTGTCACAGGACCAAGAATGGACCCCTGAGGCCCTCCCACATTAACAGCTGGGGGAGGCCAGCGCAATGGCTTACACCTGTAATCCCACCACTTTGGGAGGCAGAGGCAGGTGGATCGCTTGAGGTCAGGAGTTCAAGACCAGCCTGGGCAACATGGCAAAAATCCATCTCTGCAAAAAATACAAAAATTAGCCAGTGTGGTGGTGCATGCCTATAGTTCCAGCTACTTGGGAGGCTAGGGTGGGAGGATCACTTGAACCCAGGAGGTCGGGGCTGCAGTGAGCTGAAATCATGCCACTGCACTCCAGCGAGGGCAACAGAACAAGACCCTGTTAAAAAAAAAAAAAAAAAAAGGCCGGGCACGGTGGCTCACGCCTGTAATCCCAGCACTTTGGGAGGCCGAGACAGGCGGATCACGAGGTCAGAAGATTGAGACCATCCTGGCTAACACGGTGAAACCCCGTCTTTACTAAAAATACAAAAAAATTAGCCGGGCGTAGTGGCAGGTGCCTGGGCGACTAAGCAAGCAAGACTCCATCTCAAAAAAAAAAAAAAAAGAGCTAGCAGAAGGGGAAAGGGGAGAAACAAGAAGAGGGACTGAGAAAAAGCATCCATGCAGAGAGGCAGAGGAAAAGCAAGAAATCCTGTAAGCCAAACAAAGAGACAATATCAAGGAGAAACGAGACTGAGCAAGTCAGATGCTGCCGATGAAATCAAGTGAAAAGAGGGCTGAAAATCTCCCTTGACTTTAGCAGCATGGAGGTCACTGGGGACCTTGACAAGAGCCATTTTTGTGGAAAAGACTGAGGAGAACCCAACAGCAGGGTTATGAAATAACAGTTAACAAGCAGCCTGGGCAACACAGCAATACCCTGTCTACAATTCACAAACTTCAGAGCAGCACTACTTATGACGGCCGAGAGGTAGAAAGAACCCGGTGTCCATCGACAGATGAATGGGTTAACAATAGGCGCTACATCGTACAATGGAGCATCGGCCTTAAAAAGAAAGGAAACCCTGACACCTGCTACAACATGGACGAATCTGTTTTGAGACAGGGTGTTGTTCTGTTGTCCGGGCTGGAGTCCAGTGGTACAAGCACAGCTCATTGTGGCCTTCAGCTCCTGGGCTCAAGCGATCCTTCTGCCTTAGCCTCATAAGTGGCTGAGACTGCAAGTACGCACCACCCTGCCCAGCTAGTTTTGTTTTTTGTTTTTTTGTTTTATTTTGTTTTTTGTTTTTTGTTTTTATTTTATTTTTTTATTTTTGTGGAGACAAGCATCTTACTATGTTGACCAAGCTGACCTTGAACCCCTGGGCTCAAGCGATCCTCCCACCTCCACCTCCCAAAGTGCTGGGATTACAGGTGTGACTGTGCCCAGCCAGATTAATCTTGAAAATGTTAGGCTAAGTGAAATAACTCAGATACGAAAGAACAAATACTGTGTGATTTCATTTATATGAAATATCTAGACAAGGCAAATCATAGAGACAGAAAGTAGGATAGACATGACCAGAGGCAGTGGTGAGTTCCCATCTAATGGATGGAGTTTTTGTTTGTGATGATGAAAAAGTTCTGTAAATATACTACATACTAGTGATGATTATATGACATTTTGAGGGTACCTAATGTCACTGAATTATACACTTAAAAATGATTGAAATGGGCCGGGCGCGGTGGCTCACACCTGTAATCCCAGCACTTTGGGAGGCTGAGGCGGGCAGATCATGAGGTCAGGAGATCAAGATGATCCTGTCTAACTCGGTGAAACCCCGTCTCTACTAAAAATACAAAAAATTAGCCGGATGTGGTGGCGGGCGCCTGTAGTCCCAGCTACTTGGGAGGCTGAGGCAGAATTGCTTGAACCTGGGAGGCGGAGTTTGCAGTGAGCCGAGATCACGCCACTGTACTCCAACCTGAGCTACAGAGTGAGACTCTGTCTCAAACAAACAAACAAAAAAACTAGTCAGGCCCAGCGCAGTGGCTCACACCTGTAATCCCAGCATTTTGGGAGGCCAAAATGGGCAGATCTCCTGAGGTCAGGAGTTTGAGACCAGCCTGGTCAACATGGCAAAACGTCATCTTTACTAAAAATATAAAAATTAGCCGGGCATGGTGGTGGGCACCTGTAATTCCAGCTATTAGGGAGGCTGAGGCAGGAAAATCACTTGAACCCAGGAGGCGGAGGTTACAGTAAGCCAAGATTGTACCACTGTACTCCAGCCTGGGCAACAAGAGTGAAACTCCGTCTCAAAGACAAACAAATAAACAAACGAAAAAACTAGATAACAGGCATTTATTGAGCACCTAATACATGCTAGATACTGGACTGAAACCTAAGGCCTATGAAAGGCCCTGTGAAGGGCCACTGGGAGCCTACGTGGGCTCAGTACTGCCCCAGCCCCACCTTCTGGCCCCCTTGTTTTCTTGGGCCCCTGGGCAGGTAAATCCAGGCAGGCAATTATTATGATATGAAATGCTGTGTGTGTGCGATTTCAGAGAGATATATGATGAGGCTGGGCACAGTGGCTCACGCCTGTAATCCCAGCATTTTGGGAGGCCAAGACAGGCGGATCGCGAGGTCAGGAGTTCAAGACCAGCCTGACCAACATGGTGAAACCCTGTCTCTGCTAAAAATAAAAAAAAATTAGCCAGGCGTGGTGGCAGGCACCTGTAGTCCCAGCTATTTGGGAGGCTGAGGCAGGAGAATGGCGTGAACCTGGGAGGCAGAGCTTGCAGTGAGCCGAGATCGTGCCACTGCACTCCAGCCTGGGCGACAGAGCAAGACTGCGTCTCAAAAAAAAAAAAAAAAAAAAAAAAAAAGAGAGAGAGAGAGATGTGATGAATGCTGTCCTGAGACTACGGTGAAGAGCCATGGCTGGATCCCAGTTTTATAACCTTGCAGCTGGTCAAGTAATCACTGTCAAGAATTCTGGACAAATAGAATAAGGCACGTGCAAAAGGAGATCTCTAGAGGCTCCATCCTTGGCCCTGGACTTCTCTGGTCCATGGGGTTTTTGTTTTGTTTTGTTTTGTTTTTTTAACCAATAATTTGAACAAAGAATTAGAGGCATGCTTAATGTGTTTTTCAAGGACTGGAAGATGAAAGGGGATGGCATCAGAAGCTGAAAAGAGGCAACAGAGTGAATGGTTAAGACCACAATGTCTGAATCTGAACTACCTGGGTTCTAATCTCACCATTTATGACTGAGTCAACCTCTTCTTTGTGCCTCAATTTCCTCATCTCTAAAATGGGGATAATAGTAGCTCCTTCACAGGATTCTCCCAAAGTCTGAATGAGTTAACCAAGGGTCTGGACATGGGCGCATATATGAAAGTTTGCTACTCTCATCATTAACAGGACTGGCTGGAGGCCGAATTCAAAACCAACAAGATGGAATTTAATGAGGACAGCCAGGTATGGTGGCTCACACCTGTAATCCCAGCACTTTGGGAGGCCGAGGCTGGTGGATCATTTGAGACCAGGAGTTCAAGATCAGTCTGGCCAACAAGGTGAAACCCTGTCTTTACTAAAGATACAAAAATTAGTCGGGCATGGTGGTGCACACCTGTAATCCCAGCTACTTGGGAGGCTGAGGCAGGAGAATTGCTTGAACCCAGGAGGCAGAGGTTGCAGTGAGCCAAGATCACGCCACTGCACCCCAGCCTGGGCAATAGAGTGACAGCATGTCTCAAAAAAATTAAAAAAAGAAAAAAGAAATTTAATGAGGACAAATGAAAAAGACAACATTCAGGTTCCAACAAAGCAATTATACAAGTTCAGGGTCAAGGAGAGCTGGCTGAGCATTCATCCATTCATCTGTCCATGAGAAACAGCCTGAGGTATACAGTTGATTGCCAGGTCAACTGCAGCCAACCCTGTCGTCGTGACCTTAACTGGTATCTGCCAAGGTGCAGCATCTGACACCGAGGAGGTGACAACCCCTTTCGGTTCTGAGCTGAGAACTCAGTGGTAGAGTGTAAAATGTTGGTGGGAGTGGGAGTGTAAAATGGTAGAACTGCTTTGTCGATAGGTCAAGCAGTTTCTTAGACAACCAAACATGTGCCCATCCTATGAAGCAGCATTTCCACTCAAGTCCCCAAGAAAAAAATGAAACCATATATTTACACAAAGATTGTACAACAATTTCATAGCAGCTTTATTTACCATGGTTCCAAAACTAGAAACAACCCAGATGTCTGTCAAGAAGCAAATGGATTAACAAACTATTACACGTCCATACAATGGAATCCTACTCAACAATAAAAAGGAACAAACTACTGATATATGCAACAACAGCATGAAGCTCCAGAACATTATGCTGAATGAAACCAGCCAGGTAAAAAGAGTAGATACTGCATAATTCCATGATTATGACGTTCTAGGATGAGCAAAACTAAGCGATGGTGGAAAGAAATCAGAACAATGGGGGCAACCGGAAACTAGGAAACTTTTTGGGTGATGGAAATATTCCATATCTTGATCGAGATGGGCTTATACAAATATATGATATGCATTTGTTAAAACTCAATAAATGGTATACTTAAGTTTGTGCATTTCATTGTATAAAAATTTTGCCTTCATAGAACAAAGAACCATACATAAGCATTGAACTCTAGTTCATGATAAACATGTTGAAGTGTTTGGGGGTCAAAGTGTACTGATAGCTGTAACTTGCTCTAATATACATTCAAAAAAGATGACTTGATGGATGGAGGAGGGATGCATAGATAATGACAAGACAAAGATGGCACTAACATAAATTAGAAAACCCGGGAGTGGGTGGCTACGTAGGTGTTCACTGTAAAATTTGTTCAACTTTTTTGTATGTTTGAAATTTTCACAATAAAACGTGGAGAAAAAGACAGCCAAAAGCCTACAAATTGGGTGCAGTGTACACTGCTTAGGTGATGGGTGCACCAAAATCTCACAATCACCACTAAAGAACTTACTCAGGTAACTAAACACCACCTGTTCCCCAATAACCTATGGAAATAAAAAAAATTAATAAATAAATTGAAAGACAACTGATGGCTAAGGCCTGGGGAAATCAGCACAGGCCCACAGCTGTCAGCAGTTAGGAGGCAAATGCAGTGCCACCTTTTCGGAAGCAATTTGTCAACATGCACCAAAAGCCTTAAAAATGTTTCTGTTCGGCTCACGCCTGTAATCCCAGCACTTTGGGAGGCTGAGGCGGACGGATCACAAGGTCAGGAGATCGAGACCACGGTGAAACCCCGTCTCTACTAAAAATACAAAAAATGAGCCGGACGTGGTGGCGGGTGCCTGTAGTCCCAGCTACTCAGGAGGCTGAGGCAGGAGAATGGCGTGGACCTGGGAGGCGGAGCTTGCAATGAACCAAGATCACGCCACTGCACGCCAGCCTGGGGGACAGAGTGAGACTCCATCTCAAAAATAAATAAATAAATAAATAAAAGTTTCTGTTCTATAACCCAACTTTTTCTTTCTTTCTTTCTTTCTTTCTTTCTTTTTTTCTTTTTTCTTTTGTTGAGACATCAGCTTGCTTGGTCATCTGGGCTGGAGTGCAAGGGCGCTATCATGGCTCACTGCAGCCTCGACCTCCTGGGTTCAAGCGATCCACCCACCTCAGCCTCCCAAGTAGCTGGGACTACAGACACATGCCACCACACCCAGCTAATTATTTGTATTTTTTAGTAGAGATGGGTTTTTGTCAAGTTGCCAGGCTCAAGATCTCAAACTCCTGGGCTCAAGTGATCCTTGGCCTCCCAAAGTGCTAGTATCACAGGCATAAGTCACCACACCTGGCCCTCATTGCTAGGGATTGATCCGAAGAAAATGAAGATGGGGCCGGGCGCGGTGGCTCAAGCCTGTGATCCCAGCACTTTGGGAGGCCGAGACGGGCAGATCACGAGGTCAGGAGATCGAGACCATCCTGGCTACCACGGTGAAACCCCCATCTCTACTAAAAACTACAAAAAGCTAGCCGGGCGATGTGGCGGCGCCTGTAGTCCCAGCTACCCGGGAGGCTGAGGCAGGAGAATGGCGTGAACCTGGGAGGTGGATGCTTGCAGTGAGCTGAGATCCGGCCACAGCACTCCAGCCGGGGTGACAGAGCGAGACTCCATCTCAAAAAAAAAAAAAAAAAGAAAAGAAAATGAAGATGGATGTGGGCAAAGATACAGCTACAAGGATGTTCATTACGATATTGATTATAATGGCAAAAAGTTGTAAACAACTTAAATGTCCTAAAATAGGGTATTGGTTAAAGAAACTGTGGTGTCTTTATGCACTGGAGTATTATGTCATTAAAATGATGCATCACAAATATTTGCTGAAATGGAAAGACATTCTCTGTCTATACAGTTAAGAAGGAAGCAGAGCCTCTGGAGTCATCGTTCTCTTGACTAGAGACCCCATCCCATGACATAGGCTACTGAATGTACCACCCCCTGTCCCAAGACTTAGAGTTCTTGGGGGGCCTTAATGTCCCTTTATTGTGACTAGCTGTTTTCCTATTTTCATGACATTCTCCGCTTCCCATCTGCCTTGTACTTCTTGCGCACTGTCCCATTTCCCCCTGCACTGTCCCTTGGGAACCACACTTATTCCTTCACACCTTGAGTGCCACTAATTGGGCATACAACTTTGACTGACATTTGCGGTGAAGGCATAACTGGACCTTGTGTGGGACTTTCCTAGGGGGTCAGCACTGAAGTCCTCGCTTCTTCATTCTGAAAGAGGCCCCGCCCATGGGGGCCTGGGTTTGCCTTGCTCCCAGGCTCTAGGAGGAGGAAGGTAGTAGAGACTGAGAGGGAATGGTTCTTAGGAGCCTGTCGGGAGGGCAGTGCTTCAGCAAATGCTCCCACATTTCTTTTTTTTATTTGTCTGTTTTTGAAACAGGATCTCCTTCTGTCACCCAGGCTGCAGTACAGTGGGTCTATCATGGCTCACTGCAGCCTCAACCTCCTGAGCTCAAGCAATCCTCCTTCCTCAGCCTCCCGGGTAGCTGGGAACACAGGTGCATACCACCACACACAGTTAATTTTTGTATTTTTGTAGAGATGAGGTCTGGCCATGTTGCCCAGACTCATCTTGAACTCCTGAGCTCAAGCACTCCATCCACATCGGCCTCCCAAAGTGCTGGGATTAGGGGCATGAGCCAAGTGCCCACGCTGCTCCCCACATTTCTAGCATGGTCTTTGGAAACTAAATTTTTCTTTATCATCAAAATTATTTTATTCTGTGTTTTTTTGTTTTTTTTTTTTTGAGATGGAGTCTCACTCTGTCGCCCAGGCTGGAGTGCAGTGGCCAGATCTCAGCTCACTGCAAGCTCCGCCTCCCGGGTTTACACCATTCTCCTGCCTCAGCCTCCCGAGTAGCTGGGACTACAGGCGCCCACCACCTCGCCCGACTAGTTTTTTGTATTTTTTAGTAGAGACGGGGTTTCACCGTGTTAGCCAGGATGATCTCGATCTCCTGACCTCGTGATTCTCCCGTCTCAGCCTCCCAAAGTGCTGGGATTACAGGCTTGAGCCACCGTTCCCGGCCTCAAAAGTATTTTATTCTTTTTGTCCCAATCCTTAGTCTTCCCGAGCAAACCTGTCTTACAACCAAATGACCCTTCAAGCTACTAAGTTAGGCAGAAGTTGACTTTCTCCCCTACAAGGGCTCCCTCCCACCAGCTTTGAAATAATCTTGCTTTTGCCTCTCACTTTAATGCACACATTGGCATCTGTTTGCAACAGGAGACCCCAAGGAGCTAAAAGAGGTTATCTCGGGGTGGTGGGATTGGGGATATTTTTCCCTCGTGAATATTTTCTACTTTCCGTATAACAAACATATTTTCTTGTGTTTTGAGAAAAAGTCACTACAGAAGGGGCCATTGCCAATTAGGGTATGCCCAGTGGAGGGTTGCCCAGGAGATGAAGCGCTGAAAAGGTTTATAGGGAACTGGCACCGCTTTAAGCTGGAGAGAAGGCTGGAATGGGGGTGGGAGGACACAGACCTCTCTGCAGCCATCTGGGGCCTGTGTGCAGCAGATGGAGTCACTTGTTCTGTGCGCCACAGAGTGAGCTAGTTCTAACAGCTGGACAGCACAAGAAGGCCAGCTTGGTCTCACTAGAAGAAACTGTCCTACAGTGGAAACTGCATGCCTTTTAAGGCAGCGATCTCCCCATCACATGAGGTGTGCAACAAGATGGGCAGCCCATTGTCAGGAGGGTTAGAGAGGGGATTTATAGGCTGGCCAGGAGAATGGACTGTGGTTCTTTGCGGTGCCTTAAAGAAGCTCACCAGCTACTCAGGAGGCTGAGGAAAGAGGATCACTTGAGCCCAGGAATTTGAGGCTGCAGTGAGCCTCGATCAAGCCACTGCACTCCAGCCTGGGTGACAGAACAAGACCCTATCTTTAAAAAAAAAAAAAAAAAAAAGCAGCTCAGAGTGAGTTTTTCGCCTCCCTGAGCAAAGTGTCAAGGGAGCTCTGTGACCATGTCTAACATTGGTGAATAGAGGGGATGGTCAGGGAGGACTTCCTGGAGGAGTTCAGAGAACTGACCTTATGGCCCCTCAGTCTCCAACCTCTGGGTACCTATCTTATTGACCCCTTTTTCTGGGGTCATCCAGCTGTTTCTGGACAAAAACAAACAAAGCCTCAGCCCCTGCCTTGCTGCAGGATCCTAGAGAATGCCCTGCTCCTCTCTGGGCCTCAGGATGCCCTTCTGCTCAATGTTCTCAGCTGAAATTACCCATGCTCTTTCCTCCAGGGCAGGCCAAACTGCCAGTCATGCACTTGGAGGAGGGAGGCTGCTGGGTTTTTTAGGGGGACCCCGGTTGTATTCCAGTTTACAGCCCTTGGGACTTGGGCCCAATGCCCAGAGGAGATTCAGCAGAGGTGGCAGGGGTCTCAGAAGCAGGCCAGGGGCTCAGCCAGGCTCCCTGGATACCCCTCCCCAGCTCTCAGTGACAGGAGGTCAGGAAGGAGACTGGATGTTATCCTGTCAGTGTTGTTACCATGGTGATGGGGTATATATCTGAGCTCTCCCCAGGGCCCCTGAACCCCTCCTCAGGGACCTTGGGGAGGGGTCTTGGAGGGGGGTATTCTCTGATGAGGCAGAGTATGGTGGGGGCAAAGTGAGGCCACAAGACAGGTGAAGAGGCTGGACGCAGTGGCTTACGCCTGTAATCCCAACATTTTGGGAGACCGAGGCAGGTGAATCACCTTAAGTCTGGAGTTTGAGACCAGCCTGACCAACATAGTGAAACCCCGTCTCTACTAAAAATACAAAAATTAGCAGGGCATGGTGGCACATGCCTATAATTCCGCGACTCGGGAGGCTGAGGCAGGAGAATCGCCTGAACCTGGGAAGCGAAGGTTGCAGTGAGCTGAGATCGTGCCATTGCACTCCAGCCTGGGCGACAAGAGCGAGGCTCCCTCAAAAAAAAAAAAAAAAAAAAGGAATTAGAAAGAAGAGAAGAAGAGAAGACGACAGGCGAAGAAACTCCCTCCCCTACAGATGAGTTCATTTAGGGTGGGGCAGTGGGTAGCGCACAGGCCGGGGGTGTCAGGCGGACCTGGTCTGAATTCCCGTGCTAAGTGATCTTGGGTAAGTGGCTCTACATCTCTGGGCCTGTGAGGATGTTAGTATGACGATTAAATGAGACGCCACTGGGATGGTGATGAGCTCATGACTGTATTTTCTCCTCACACGCACAGATATTTGTAGGCAGAAACTGAGCCAAACCGCAGAGGGCCGCAGACGGGCGCCTGCGACCTTCTTGCTGCTCCAAGCTCCCCACTCGGCCTGCCGCGCCCTCCCTCCTCTCATAGCTCGACGTCCTCGCCCGCCCCCGCGCGGCCCTCCCAGGTACTGCAACAGCCCCCGTCACTCCGGGAGACAGTGCTCCCCACACTCCTGCGTCCCCTGCTGCCTTGCAAAGATCGGGTGTGGAGTAATCTCCTGACCTCAATCCGGCAAGCCCTTGTCTCCAAACCTTCGAAGTCTTGGCTGTCCTTCTCGGAATCTAGCCTCAACTCCTGGGTATGGGTTCCAGATCCATCTTGCTGATCCCAGGCTGGTGGTGGGCGCCGGAAGCAACCTTGGCTGGGGCGGCCAATGGCACTGCAGGCAGGAGGGGGCGGCACAGCACGGTCTCCACAGAGGTCAAATCATGATCTGGGCTGCTGGCGATGTCCAGGCACACACTCCAAGCCCCCAAGTGCACACATCCACAAGCACTGCACTCCCATGGTGGACACAGCAACATCACTACCTAATCAGGCCCTGTCCCTCCCCTGTGCCCTGAGGACCCCGAGGAAAGCGATGCTTACTCTAAATTGCAAATAGAAAGCCTTTCCAGGGGCCGGGCGCGGTGACTCACGCCTGTAATCCTGGCACTTTGGGAGGCCGAGGTGGGCGGATCATGAGACAGGAGTTCCAGACCAGCCTGACCAACATGGTGAAACCCCTGTCTCTATTAAAAATACAAAAATTAGCCGGGTGTGGTGGTTGGCGCCTGTCATCCCAGCTACTCAGGAGGCTGAAGCGGGAGAATCGCTTGAACCCGGGAGGCGAGGCGGAGGTTGCAGTGAGCCGAGATCGTGCCACTGCACTCCAGCCTGGGCGACAAAGTAAGACTCCATCTCAAGAAAAGAAAAGCCTTTCCAAGGCCCACAGCCCTGCATCCGCCAGCCCTGCCCACCTCTTAAACCACCTCTTCCCCCATTCCCCCTGCCCATTATTCACGATTTTCCAGCAAAAATACGCAGTGCTCACTCCACACTTCAGGTCCTGTGCACTTACTGTTCCCTCTCCCTGAATCTCCACTCCTTACCCCAGATCCACCACTGGCTGCTTCCTTCCCTTCTTTTAGGCCTCAGTTCAAATACCACCTCCCCAAAGAGTCCTTTGAGACCACTGAAGCTAAGAGGCTCCCCACCCTCCATTCCTGAAAAACATGTTTCCTGCCTAATGTGTAATCTAATCATTAGGACAAGGCACATCCAAAACAAAAAATGAGACCGAGTGCTGTGGCTCCCGCCTCTAATCCCTCACTTTAGGAGGCTGAGGCAGGAGGATCACCTGAGTCCAGAAGTTCGAGGCTGCAGTGAGCGGTGATATAAAGACATTGAAACCCTTGTCCCTTGTGTACTGTTGGTAGGAATATAAAAGGGTTCAGCCAGTCTAGAAAATAGTATGGTGGTTCCTCAAACAATTAAAAATAGAATTATATGATCCACCAATTCCCCAGCTGGATATATTCCCAAAAGAATTGAAACAGGAACTCGAAGACATGCTTATATCCCTACATTCATAACAGCATCATTCACAACAGCCAAGCAGTGGCAGCGACCCAAGAACCCGTCAGCAGATCCATCGTGGCCTATCCACACAGTGGAGTACTACTCAGTCTTAAAAAGGAAAGAATTATGACATATACAATATGAGTGAGCCTCAAAGGCACTATGCTGATGAAATAAGCCAGTCACAGAAGGACAAATATGGTATGATTCCACTTATATGATGTACCTAGGGTAGTCAAATTCATAGAGACAGAAAGTAAAATGGGCGGCCAAGACAGGATAATTGCTTGAGGTCAGGAGTTCAAGACCAGCCTGGGCAACATAGCAAGACTCTGTCTCTAGAAAAAAAAATGAAAAAAAGCAGGGTGTGGTGGTGTGTGCCTGTAGTCCCAGCTACCAAGAAGCTGAAACAGGAGGAACCCTTGAGCCCAGGAATTCAAGGCTGCAGTGAGCTATGATTGTGCCACTGCACTCCAACCTGGATGACAAAAGCGAGACCCAATCTGAAAAAAGAAAGAAAGGAAGGAAGGTAGGAAGAAAGGAAGGTAGGTGGTTGCAGGGATGGAGGGTGCTGGGAAAGGAGGTGGGGGGAGTTACTGTTTTAATGAGTTCAGAGTTTCAGTTTTGCAAGATGAATGAATTCCAAAGATGGATGGTGGTGATGGTTGCACAATAGTGTGAATGTATTTAATGTCACTGAACTGTACACTTAAAAATGGTTAAGATAATAAATTTCATTATGTATACTTTACCATAAATAAAAAGCATGTATCAAAACATTTCTTTGCTTTTTCAATCCTGCTTCATTCATTAAACTATGACTTCCATAAGAACAGGACCTGTATCTGCCTGGTGCACCTACGATGTGTTGCTAGTCACTGAAGACTTGGGGACCAAGACAGACAAGGTGCCCACTCACCTGGAGCTCACAGCCTAGGGGGAGGGGAGAAAGATACTGAATAAACAAATAAACAAGAATATTATCACCTATTACCTGCTATGCAGAAAATTAAAAAGTGAAATGTAACAGAGTGGCTGCATGAGGAGGGGTTTCAACTGGAGCAGTCAGGCATACCATCTCAGAGAAGGTGACATTTGTACAAAGACCCAAGGAACGATCAAGAGTCAGCCATCAAGCATCCAGGAGACCCGAGCTGCACACTGAAGAAACAGCAAGTGCAAAGGCCCTGCGCCAGGCATGAGTGTGGCATGCTAGAGGAACAGCAGAGAGAAAAGAAGGGGGACACGGAGGAGAGATGAAATCAGGAGACCTCGGAGAGGGAGAGGGGACAGAAGGTGCTCCTGCTCACAGCGGAGGGAGGCCTCACTGAATCACCAACCTCCTCCTCACAGCGGGGGAGGAGGGCTCCACGAACCAAGACCTCTAAGTGCCCAGCTCTGCACTAAATGCTTTTTACAGATCAGCTCAGAGAATGCTCTCAACAGTCCTTGGGGCAGGTACAGTCATTAGCCACAATAAAAAGAAGGAAACAGGCTCAGAGAGCTCGGCTGAGCTGGTGGGTCTGGGACTACAGTCAAAGTCATAGAGCGGGAAGAGGGATCTAATGCCCCGTGTGCTACCTTCAAGGACCCACTCTGGGGACGCTCTTTCCTCCCACCCAGCTGCCCTTCCACTCCCACTCCCACTCCCTCTGCCTCAAGGGAGAGGGCCTCGCACAGGAGGCGTGGCTGCTAACTGATCCCTGCCAAGGGCTTTCTGTTCCTCCTCTCACTGTCCCCTAAGAGCAAGCCAAGGCGAGAACCCACCACCTCTCCCTCACCTGGCTGGAGATGGGTACCAGGAGCGAGGAGACAGAAGCCCATCTCCAGTTCCGCAACACTGTTTCTGAGGCCCCTCTGCAGGCCCTGCCCTTGGAAGGGGATGGACCACGGTCCTTGGATGGCAGCCTAGTGATCAGTGAAGATGTCCACCAAGGCCAGGGCAACAGCATCTTGAAGTCTGAGAGAACTGATTTCCTCAGATGCTTTACACTGCTCCGGACCCTAAATAGCCTGTGGTACTCCAGGGAAAAAGCCAGACTCCAGGGACAGCCAGACCTTCCACCATCTGGGAGGAATGTTATAGAAAAGAAAGCAGGTGGCCAGGCGCAGTGGCTCACGCCTATAATCCCAGCACTTTGGGAGGCCGAGGCAGGCGGATCACGAGGTCAGGAGATCGAGACCATCCTGGCTAACACGATGAAACTCCGTCTCTACTAAAAATACAAAAAATTAGCCAGGCGTGGTGGTGGGCACCTGTAGTCCTGGCTACTCGGTAGGCTGAGGCAGGAGAATGGCGTGAACCCGGGAGGTGGAGCTTGCAGTGAGCCGAGATCGCACCACTGCACTCCAGCCTGGGTGACAGAGCGAGGCTCTGTCTCAAAAAAAGGAAAGCAGGCCTGCTTCCTGCCTGCACTCCTTCACTTAGGCCATTCAGGCCTCACCCACCACAGTGGCTCCACCCTAGCGGGAGTGCCCAGGGGTGGGGCAGCCCCAGGTCCCCAGGCTCGCAAGTCCTCACCCTAAAATAGAGACTCTGCCACCCGGGCCAGTCACAATGTGGGACCCAGCACAAAATGAAAATGTGGAGCTTCTTGTTCAAAAAGCAGAAGGGAGATGCCTCACAATAAAGGCGCTAAAATATAAAACTGTATCTATAGATCTACACCTACAGATCTATAAAGCTTTGCTTCTTTTCTGTTGGTCTGCCTCTTGATTTATCATGAGTCTGTATTTGTTAAATATCATTTTAAGTAAAAAAAAATGAAAAATCTAAATGACTAGCATGAATTTTACTATTCATCTTTATATTGTGCAATGTCAGTTTTAAATGCAAATATAAGGATGTTTAACTCATATGCAGAATCATTGAAATTGTATAATTTGTATTCTGTACCTTGTGCACACATGTGTATTTCATTCTTACCTCAAATGGTGGGAAAGGGCACAAAACTTACTCAACTGTTTCCACTTCTTGACTTATGCACATTCTCTCAACATGCTCTGCTTTTAGCTTACGATGTGTGAGGAGGGGCTGAAAGGAAAGAACTATAGGTTGCCTGATCTGTTCCTGTCCTAGCTCATCATGATCAGTGTCAGCGGTTGGCTTATCCAGCGAAATAACACTAGCAAGAAGGCTATGGCAGGTTTCCTGCGCCGTTCATTTTCCTTTTTTTTTTTTTTTTTGAGACTGTAGTGGCGCGAACTCGGCTCACTGTAACCTCCGACTCCCCAGTTCAAGCAATTCTCCTGCCTCAGCCTCCCGAGCAGCTGGGATTATAGGCCGCCTGCCACCATGCCCAGCTAATTTTTGTATTTTAGTAGAGATGGGGTTTCACCATGTTGGCCAGCTGGTCTCGAAGTCCTGACCTCAGGCGATCCGCCTGCCTCGGCTCCCCAAAGTGCTGGGATTACAGGTGTGAGGCACCATGCCGGGCCCTGCTCATGTTTCTTAGCACACCATTGCCTTCTTCTTGTATCTGGCAAGCTCTGGTTGAAATGGACGGTGAGGTCCCTAAGGGCTGTCAGAGGTCCCCCTTACTCAGTTGTAGACATAGCATGCTTACCTTACACTCACTTTGAGTCTTGCTGAGCCCCTACATGTGGTGGGGTCATCAGAATCCTGTGCTCACGGGCACCACAAGCACTGCATGCACACGAGAGCCCCAGCCGGCCCTCATGACACCCAGGTTTTACCCTCTCCTCTGTGCACCGCATGCTCCCCTGTCCCACTGGACCCTACCTACAAAACACAAGTTCAAAGATGAAATTATGAGACATTTCAAGACAGCTACAGCAGAGCATGAAGCCAAGCAGGCCCTGGTGAGCATGGGGCCCTGTGTGACCCCACATCCATGAAGCTGCCCTGCCTCCATCCTCACCGCAACCAGATGGAAACTTCCAAGGGGGACTGTGGCTGGCTCAACTCAGGGCACTGCCCCCCCCACCCCCATCAGTGTCTTCAGTCCGAAGTGCAGTGACGGACCCAGCCTGGGTCACAAAGCCACCCATGGCCAGGTAGGAGGTAGAGGTGGGGCATCTATGACTCACTTCACCCTTAGGGAACAAAGGCGTGTCCCTGAAGGGCTGGGGAAGTGCTGGACAGATGAGGACTCAAGCCACCACAGTCCCCTGCCCATGGGTGAGGTTCAGTGCAGGAGGGCAGTTCAGGCAGGGGAGAAGCCTTTATAACGAAGGGAGGTAGGAAGCCTGAGGAGCCATAAGTGCTACAGCCTGGCTGCCCCCCACAGAGGAGCTGGGAGAGACGAGGGCATAGAGGTAGCAGGTCACATGGAGGCCCTGAGTGCCTTCCACTGGGACTTATCCCACTCTGACCATGCCACCCCTGTCTAGAAGCTTCTCGGCCACCCCATTGCTCTCAGGAAAAACCCACAGCCTTATCCCTGAGGCCCGAGGCCTGGCCTCCTCTCCCCCTACCCCTGCCGCCACGTGGTCTGCTGCAGCCATAGCCCTGCTCGCCCTGGGTCATAGGCTCTCGGGCCTGTTCTTCCCTCTGCCTGTATCCCTCTTCCCACCATGCTCCTTCTTCGGACTATGGACACTCCCTCTGGGTCCTGGCATGAGTATCACCTCCTTCAGGAAGCCTTCCCCAACCCGCCAGGCTGGGTCACAGGCCCTGTGCTTCTCCAACATCTCTGCCTGGTGACTCATCTTCCCCTGCCCCCACCGATGACAGAATTCCATGAGGGCAGGGACTGGCTCCTGTTCAGGGTAACAGCCCTGGACCCCAACACATAGTAGGTGCTCAATAATGTTGTTGACTGAACGCTTGAGTTCACAGGCTGTGGGAGCCTGGACTTTGCATGAGCTACTGTCTTGTCTTACAGATCAGGCAGTTAGTCCAGGGTAGAGGGACTGAGTAGATGCACCCACCATGTTGCAGGCCTGATTGGCTCTTTGCATTCCTGACTTCACTTTTTTACTCCCATCCAGCCCAGGAGGGAGGTGTTTTTTGTTTGTTTGTTTTGTTTTGTTTTGTTTTTCAGGTAGAGTTTCGGTCTTGTTGCCCAGGCTGGAGTGCAATGGCTTGATCTCAGCTCACCCCAACCTCCGCCTCCCAGGTTCAAGCAATTCTCCTGCCTCAGCCTCCCAAGTAGCTGGGATTACAGGCATGTGCCACCACACCTGGCTAATTTTGTATTTTTAGTAGAGAGGGGTTTTCTCCATGTTGGTCAGGCTGGTCTCGAACTCCCGACCTCAGGTGATCCACCCATCTCAGCCTCCCAAAGTGCTGGGATTACAAGCATGAGCCACCACGCCTGGCCAAGAGAGGTGTTCTTATACCTGTTACACAGATGAGGAAACAGAGGGCAGCGAGTGGGTCGCAATCTCTTTTTTGGCCCTCCTGTCCCCCACCACACACATCTAAACCGCAGCCAGAGTGACCAGCCCACTGGCCTCTCGGCCTGGAGTCCAGAGGTCCTCTGTTATTGGCCGGTCCGGGAGAGAACTCTCTCCCAGCTGGGACCTGTCCTATCCTTTCTCCCTCCTCTTCCTCCCCCTCCCCACTTCCTTCCTTTCCGCTCTAGGATATTCCCTTTGCAGGAAAGGTTTCAGGTTCCGGGGCAAGGCCCCCAGGTTTAGCTGCCCAGGCCAGGACACATGCTTCCTCCATCAACCAGCCCCCTTTGCCCTCCCTGGGGGGCCGGATATCTGAGCCAGGCCCAGGTGACAGGGGAGCACTGCACAGGGGACAGCTCAAGGTCTTCTTGTCCCTCTCTCTACTTCCAGCCCTAGCGCAGACAGAGGACTCTGGAACTCATCCTGGTGCCCTGGGGTCAGGCACTAGACCTGATAGGAGCTTTGTCACTCTGCCTATGAGATGGTCATCACTGACAGCCTCTGAGCAGGAGCCTTACCCCTATCAAACTGGTATATCACCTCTTGGATTGCATGTGCTGAATCACTTTGCACAGCACCTGGCACAAAGTGACTGCTCAGTTAACATTATTAACAGCTCCAATCATTGTTATTATTCTCTCCAATATCATCCTCATGTGACTGCATCTTCACAACTCTCCTGGGAAGTAGGTAGAGTTTTGATCTTCATTTTATAAATGAGAAAACTGAGGCTTACAAAGACAGAGGGGCCAGGCGCAGTGTCTCACATCTGTAATCCCAGCACTTTGGGAGGCTAAGGCGGGCAGATCACTTGAGGTCAGGAGTTGGAGACCAGCCTGGCCAACATGGGGAAACTACGTCTCTACTAAAAATACAAAAAGTAGCTGGGCATGGTGGTGCATGCCTGTAATCCCGGCTACTTGGGAGACTGAGGCATAAGAATCCCTTGAATCCGGGAGGCAGAGGTTGCAGTGATCTGAGATCGTGACATTGCACTCCAGCCTGTGCAATAGAGTGGGACTCTGTCTTAAAAAAAAAAAAAAAAAAAAGGAGAAAGAAAGAAAGAAAGATGGAAGGGACTTGCCCAAACTCAAACCCAGGCCAGCCAGTGCTCTTTATCACCTTACTATCCTGACACCTTCCCTTCTATTTGCCCTAGAACAATTCTTAACCTGCTGGGTGTCTCAGTTTCCCCAGCCAGGCAATGGGGAGGATGGAGGAGGCATTTCTAAAAGGACCTTTAAGTCTGAGGGAACTTACTCACTAATCCATCAAGGCGGGACTTGCTGAATGGGCACAAAATCACAGATCTAACCCAGGAGGGTCCTACAGGCCAAGGTCATCTAAACTCAGGACAGACTGCAAGAGTCTAACCTGAGTCCCTTCTGCTCTAGCTCCATCCATTTCCGCCACACACAGAAGAGAGGAAGCCCCATATTGTGGGAGCGGGGGAGGGTGCCTCCCACCCTTCCAGGACTGCTGAAGACTGAGAAACAGGTCCAGGCAGGTGCAAAGAAGGCTAGGCACCGGTAGACGGGCAGAGGCAGAAACAGTCATCCAAGGGTAGGTCCATCAACAAGAATCCCATGAAGGACTTAGGGCCAGATAGAACTGCCAGGCCTGGAAGGGAGGCCTCACCCTACTGCCCCCAACCCTGTATCGCCCCCTTCTACAAACAGCACATCGAATCACAGCTCAGACTGTAGACTTCCTGAGTTCAGATCCATCTGTGAGTCCTTCACCTGTGGACTCAGTGATCCACCCCACCACCATTCTGCTCCGCGGTCCCTCTCCCCAGGCCCTGGTTCCACACCTCCCTACCCAACGTTCTCCCTTCATCCAGACCCCAGGCTCTCTATCCAGATCCCACAGAGGGGCCTGGCTTGCCGTCACCCCATCGCCGCCAGCTTGAGGACAGGCCCAGTAAAGGAGGACAGGGGAAGAGAGAGGGAACGAACGCACCACCCGGGGCCAGAGCGGCGTCCTTTCCCCATCAGCCTAGGAAGCTGCACTGCTCAGCAGCCACCAGAGGGCGCGCGCCCCTTCTCAGAGCCAAAGCCACGACGGCGGCGGTGGCGGACCCGGAGGGGTTTGCAGGAGATGCGGGGCAGGGGTGCGGTCACTCCGGTAGGAACCCCCCCGGAACGCAGCCACACCCTGGGCTTGGATTCAGTCCCTGTAAGAAGAGGGCCTTGGATGCCGCCCCTCGACCCTCTCCCCAGCTGCGCCCCGCGCTTCGGTCTTCTGCTGACTACTCGCGCTCTCCCCCTCCTGGCCGCTGCGAGCACTGCGGCCCGGCGGAGCTTGGGCTTGGAGGGTGGAAGGTGGGCAAGGGGGCCAACGGGGATTTACCTGGAAATAATGTGGCAAGGGGCTGCGTGGTGGGAATATACTGGGCAGAACGAGGTTGTAGTGGTTAGCACTAGGTGAACAGAAGTACGAAGAGGTACTGGGAACTACAGTGGATGTGCAGGGTACTGGGCCGATTAATAGGAGGGCACGGAGGGGCCACTGGGCAGGTACTGGGGACAGTGGTGGTCCCTGGGGGCTATTTAAGTGGCACCAAGCCTAAACTGGAAAGAAGGCGCTGGGTGGTTTCCTGGTGGTAATGGGGGCCCTGAGTGCATATCGGAAGTACCACTGCATAGGCACTGGCGGGACTGCATAACAACTGGAGACATTGTGTGCTGGGAAGTACTGGAAGGCAGTGGGAAGATAGCGAGTGCAAGGAGCACTGAGTGGGAACCAGGGGTGGGAGGGTCACGGAACGCGCAGTGGGAAGTACTGAGTGGGTCTGGGGATATGGCACAACTGAGAGGGTGAGGGGGCATTGGAAGGGTTCGTGGCAGGTACTGGGCATTATCTATGAGAAGTGGGGACATGGGTGGACGTCGGGTGGGTCATGGAAGTCACCGGGGTCACACTGAAACCCTGGAACAGTATGGCACTTCCGTGGCTGTGCCTCAGTGCCCCTCACAACAGCGCCATTTTCACAGCCAGGACTTAGATCAGAAATGTCCCTTCGCCAGTGAGGGTCTCCTGCCCTGACCAGAACCTATTCCTGCTTTCCTGGCCGATGTGGAGGGTGCTGCTCATAGACAGAGAACAGCCTCTATTATCTACCTCCCCGAGAAGAGGTGGGAAGTAAAGGCAGGTCAGCCCCTTATCCCCAGAAAAATAAGGAGCCCTCTGCTCAGCCCCTCCCATCAGGCTTCGGCCTCCTGGCCCAGCTTGCTGGCTGCTGGGCCGGGAGGGGCTGCCAGGCTCGGCCTCCTGCCCACTGCGGGGCGCCGGGGGAGGGCGGCGCGAGGCTCGAGATGCCGCGTTGCCATGGAGACGCTGCCGCATCCTGACTGCTCCTGGCAACGGGGTCCCGCAGCCAGGCAGGCGCTCGGCGGGGACCCCAGGGAGCGGGCGCGCCAGGCTGCCCACGGCGCCGCCAGACCCCCGGGACATGGATATGGCTCCCCCACCCACAGGCGCCCCTCACTCACACTCCCAGGGGCACACGATGTACATACGAGCCCCAGCTGCAGCAGCCCAGGCGGAACTGCAGCCCAAGCCCTCCCTGCAGCCCCCACTCATTAATTCAGCAAACATTTGCCGACGGTCTCAGTGCCAGGCGCGAGCTGGCCACTGCGGTTGTGGCAGCGACAAGTCACACGGGGACGCCGCACTGCCCCCCTTTCCCCCCCATCTCACAGCCCGCAGGGGAGGCAGACACAGAAACAGTGTGATCAATACTGTGACCCCAACAACAGCCACCCGCTGACTGTGTGCTCAGCCCTCCTCATGCAGGGTCTTGCCTAAACTGTAAAACCCTTGGGAAGCACTGTGAGAACTCCTTTCCACAGATGGGGAAACTGAGGCACAGGAGAGCTCATCTATTCACCAGAGGCCATGTCGTTAGGGTGAGGCAGAGCTGGACTTCCCACTTGGATCTTGGTGACTTCCCCACATTACCCCTGCCGGAGAATTTCCCGAGCACAGATGAGGGAGGACCCGACTCAACTGGGGAGGCAGCAGAGAGAATTTTAGACTCAATCTTGGGTCTTGGGAGAAAACGCAAGTCGGCCAGGCATAGCAAGAGGCAGGAACACTAGGCTGAAAGAACAGCTGGTGCAAAGACCTGGAGAATGTAGACTGGCAGGCTGGGTGTGACAGCAAGGGCAGAAAATGTGGTTAGGAAGCTGCTTGGAGGCCAATCCTGGAGGCTCGCTGTGCCAGGCCAAGGGGACTGGCCTCCATTTCAAGAGGAATAGGGAAGGTGTGAGCAAGAGAGGGCATGCCTGACTGTTGCTCTGGCAATCCTGAGGGTGAGGGGCTGGCCCAGGGCGGGTGAAGCAGGAGCGGGGAGACTAGCGCACAGGCCATGGCCATCATCCCAGCAAGCGACAAGTGGGCCCACTCGGCTTCAGTCCAAAGTGGAAGCAGGACACGGCCTTCTTGTCTTCCCCGGCAAAGATCTTCTGCCTGATTGGGAATCCAGGGAATGACCCCAGAGCTATATGCCTGACAAGGTGGGCACCCTAGGGGGAGCCAGGGCTTAAAGATAGTGAGCACAGTGAATGGAAACATGCTTCAGAGTGACGTGAGGAACAACTGAGCTAGACTCCTGGAAGGACTTCCCAGGAGGAATGGGTGTGAGGTTCTGAGGCAGGCCAGGAGATCCTTGAGAAGAAAAGAAAGAGCCCCACACACCTCACACATCTGGACACGGGAACAGACAAGATGTTTCTTCCAGACCCCTCCCCAGGGTTATTCCTCCCTGGCCCCACCCAGCAGAGCCTGTTCAGGTACCCCACTGAGGAGGCACAGCATCCGGCCCCTAACCTCCCCCCCACCCAACAAGGTTAGCCTAATTTTTTCCCTTCCGTGGATTCAGGTCATTGCTCTCTGTCCTCTCTCTGAGGCGCTGCAGAATGTGACTAATTCCCTCCCTTCATTTATGGGTCCTGTTACCTGGAAGGTATTTATAGCACAACAGCCTCTCTCTCTCCCCAGCGACTCCGCTGCTGTCCCCCCAGGCCATCTCTCCCCACTCGGCCAACCTTTGCCTCTCCTCTCTGCTGCCCACCTCCCCAGCCGGGCCTCCTGTCCTGCCATCACCCTGGCAGGAAAGGGGGCTGGCTCTGCTTGGAGGGGTCTGACCAGTAGCCTTTTTGAGTGGAGTGCTATCTGCAGGGGAGATGCCCCTCTCCTCTTGGACACCCTAAAAAAGGCAATCTAGGGCCAAGCTAGAGGAGGGTGACAATTGGTTGACCCCTCTGTGACCTCAACAAGCAGTCTGGTACTTCAACTAATAATAGGTAACAATTATTGAGTGCTCAGCATGGGCAACACAGGGGATATCAGAGTCTATACATAACATTCATAACATTTCTTTACTTAGGCATGGTGGTGCACACCTGTAGTCCTAGCTAGTCAAGAGGCTGAGGTGGGAGGATTGTTTGAGCCCAAGTTTGAGGCTACAGTGAGCTATGATTGTGCCACTGCACCCCAGCCTGGGCAACAGAGCAAGACCTTGTCTTAAGAAAAAACAAATGAAGGACTGGGCGTGGTGGCTCATGCCTGTAATCCCAGCACTTTGGGAGGCCAAGGCGGGTAGATCACCTGAGGTCAGGAGTTCAAGACCAGCCTGACCAAACATGGTGAAACCCTGCCTCTACTAAAAATCCAAAAATTAGCTGGGCATGGTGGTGCACACCTATAGTCCTAGCTACTCGGGAGGGTGAGGCAGGAGACTCACTTGAACCCAGGAGGTGGAGGTTATGGTGAGCCGAGATTGCGCCACTGCACTCCAGCCTGGTGACAGAGCAAGACTCCATCTCAAAAAAAAAAAAAAAAAAAGAAGGAAAAATTATTGAATGCTTACTATGTGTGTCAAGCATTATTATTATCCTTCGTTTGCAGATATGGAAACGGAGGCTCAGAAAGGCTAAATGACCCTCCTCAGGTCCTCATGGTTGGGATGAGGTAGTCAGCCGCCTTCCAGAGCTCTGCCTGGTATTGGAAATTCACCTTAAAAGGCAGGCAGGGTGAGGGCTGCAGACAGCCGGGGGTTCCTGACCAAAACATATCTCACAAAGTCAACAGTGTCCCCACTGGTCCTAAGCCATGGATGATCTCCCTGAGCAGTCAGGAAACAGCACCAGATGGAGGCCTCTGGGCTACAGAACACTGCCTGTCGCACACACATCTCTTCCTCCAAGTAAGGGTCATGCAAGAGCAGAGGTTGGGGGGTGCTGATCTAGCCAAGCACAGGGAATAAGGGAATCTGGTGTCCATGGAGGAGTGAAGGGGAACTACAGCAGAAAGGACAGAAAGAAGACCCCGTGAGGGACTTACAGGCATATAAGGCTGAGGCAGGGACCAGCTGCTCTTTCACATCCCCGCTTCACAACTGTGCAAAGCCCCTTTTACAGCCAGAAGCATGGAAACCCTGACAGGTGAACAGACTGATTCAGCTTTGTCCAGATCCTCTGGCCAGAAATTCTACAACACTGATTAAACGATTTCTGGGAGACAGGAAAGAATAGAGGAGAAGGCTGAGTTCAAATCCCAACCTTGTGCTCACAAGTATAGTGACAATGAGCAAGTGACTTCGCCTCTCTGCGACTTGATTTTCCCATCTGTAAAATGGGCTGACATCACATCTTACTCACAAGTGGTCGTGAGGACTCAATGATGTGGATCAGGCAAAAAACTGAGCACCAGGCCTGGCACGCAGCAGGGACTCCAAGATGTTGACGGGCAATGATGTGGTTTGTATTTGCCCCTGAGTCTTTCTTCTCTCACAGATCTTCCCTGAGACAAGGGCATCTTGGGGATAAGGGCTGTATTTTCCTTTTATTTATTTGCGTATTTATTTTTATTATCCTAACCACTAGACCACTAGGGAAGGGCTACATTTCCTCCATCAGCCTAACATTGACCTTGGGAGCAGGAGATCCCCGGGGCAGGCTGCTGTTGGGAATGAGCATTCATTGCTGTTTTCGTTATTTTCATTGTCATCAGTATATCATTCTCTATTGGCTGTAGCACCACCAGCACACACCCAACAGGCTTGTGGGTTGTTTGGGAGAGCCATTCCTCCTCATATTGCCGCAAAGGCAGACCACAAGCCCCATGCAGGGTGCACCCTGGATCTAGCAGCTCTCATGATACCCCATTTGCCACTATCCTCCTCCATAGGGTGCCAGGAGCCTGCCTGGAAGAAGAAACCCACTGAGTCATTCTGATTCCTGCTCAGGGAGCCAGAATCAGCAGCAGAGCCAGCCAGCCCATCCAAGGCAGGATCAGGGGCAGAGCTAGAATCCTGGGACTCTCCTGGCAGCACAACCCAGGGGCTGAGCGTGGTGGCACCAGGAGCCAGATTTGGGAGAGGAAGTGGAGGTAGGAAATGCAGGGCTCCAGTGGCTGGACCCTGACAGAACAAGAAGGGGCAATGGCAGGCATCTGTGAGCACACCTGTGGGTCACCCCGGGAACACACCTGTGGATCTGGCACCAGGCAAAGTCTCCACCACCCTGGGAGACAAAGAGCTCAACCCAATTACAGGTAAAGGCTACAGACTCGGAGAGGTTCCATCAGCTACCAGAGGTCACACAGCACCTGGTAAGAAGGTTCAGGCAATGCCTGCTCGGATGCCTACAATCCCTGATCCTCATGTCCTGAGTGCATGGCCAGGCCCAGGGCTGGGGTAGGGGGAATAGAAGCAGTCAGCAACCCTGTCCATACTGGCAGATGGAGGGTGGGACCAGGCATCACAGGAGATCGAGGACCGAAGGTCAAGGAGTAGGGCAGGAGAAGTGAGGCATTCTGGGCAGTGGGCTACAACCTGGGCCTGAACATCGAAGGCCTTTGTCCTCAGCCTGGCTCACCCCACGCTTGTCATGTGACATTGGGCAAGCCCTGGCCTTTTTCTGAGCCTCAGTTTCCCCAGTTACCCTATGAAAACTCTGAGCTCCAACACTCTCCCTATCAGTTCTGAGTCAGGCCTCCCCAGGCATGCCAGCAGGGCTGACAGGCTTGAGGGGCCAGAGAGGGGCCTGTGCCCAGGCGGCCGTCCTCTCCCCACCCATGGGCACACAGGGTCTTCGCTGAAGAAGCACGGTGTATACAAATAATTAAACGGAAGAATTGGAGTGATTAGGGCAGATGATTATTGTCAAATTATGATTTATCTTGTAGTGGAATTAGTATTCCCCCAAAGGGCCCGGCGTGGCGCGGCGCCCGCCACGGCCCGTGATTAATCGCCGTCTCCAGAAGGTCACCTCCAGCCACTGCAGATTAACTCAGTGGGGAAACTTCTTTCCGTAATTCAAGCTGTTGTTCCCACAACCTGTCATCCGCCGCAGAAAAGGACGATTTCGTCAGGGAGCCCAGGGCGGGGGCCAGCCAGCTCCTGGGCCCCTCCTGGCTGCAGACATGATATATGGTGCGTCCCGACACGGGTGACCACGAGGGGGGGCAGCATCCGCCCGTGTGGTGGGCAGCAGGAGGCAGGAGCAGGGAGAATGTGGGGGAAACGAGGCGCCGCCAAGCAGAAGTAGGCTGTGAGTGGAGAGAGAGCGCGCGCGGGCGGTGGCAATTAGGAAGAAAATTGGATTTTTCAGCGTCCAGAGGCAGCTGGGATCTGCGGTGTGCGGTGCAGCCAATCCTCCCTTTCCAACACACACAGGCACCCAGCTCCAGACACGCAGGGACTCCCCAGGAGAGACGGAGAACGGGGGAGGCCATGGGCCTCCTTCAGGAAGATAGGAAATGTAGAACCAGACCAGGGCAGAGATTTCAGCCCCCAGCTCTGTGACCTGCACCACCCCTAGGTCTCCCCTTCAGTACTACCTGGAGCATGGAATGCGAGCTGGAGGAGAATCCACTTAAGAAGGCCCCTGCCAATCCAGCAAGAAGAACGTGGTGAGGATTGAGGCTGGGCTCGGCAGAACCCCCCCCCCCCAGCGGCAAGAAGGGGCCCCTGGGCAAAGGCAGCTTTCCTGACCTTGGAGCCAGAACCAAGATCCCATTTCCCCAGTGGGAGACACTGCCCAAGCCACATGCCCAGGTCAACTGGAGCTGCTAATCATGGCCACCTCTGTGTGGCAGCGCAGGCCAGGTCTGGGAGGAAGCATGGAATCCCTGGCCTGTCTCCCTGCACCTGGAGAACAGTGGATACAAAGTCCCCAAACCCTGCCTCCTCACTCTGGCCTCACTCCCCAACCTCTAGTTCCTAGATGCAGGGAGCAGGGTAGTAAAAGGCATAAGTGCCTCCCCTTCCAGTCTCTAATTTACCTTCCAGCCAACCCTGCAGGGAGGATGGTTTGTGCCCACACCACACAAGTGAGGAGGCTGAAGGAAGGTGACTTCCTGCCTTGAAGCTGCCCTGGCTCTCCAGCACCCTCAGGATTACTTTCAAGATCTTTTGAGGCCCTGCCCTTGCTGCCTACATGGTCCGCAGCACTTTACAGCCCAACCCCCTGCCCTTCTCACCACCTCCGGAAACACTCACTGTGCACTATTCTTTCAGGCCTCTGGGCTTCAAACATTCCTGAAACGTACTTCCCGTCCCCAGCCCTCAACCGGCAAACTTCCAGCTATCCTGCTCTATCCAGCTCACTTGTCTCTTCAGAAAGAAAGGGTGCTCCGGGGCCCACTAGAAGCCCCGCCCTTGTGAGCACAGATCCCCACCCCGTGCAGAAAGCACACTACACCGGCCTCTCCCAGCAGACAAGGCACTCCTACATCTATCTGGCCTCCTACACCTGTCTCCCCAGTGCAGGGCAGACTAACCCAACCCAAGTTGGTACTCAAGAAACCATTTGGGTTTTTTGTTTCGTTTTGTTTTGTTTTTGAAACAGGGTCTCACTCAGTTGCCCTGGCTGGAGTGCAGTGGCACAATCCTAGCTCACTGCAGCCTCTATCTCCTGGGCTTAATCTATCCTCCCACCTTGGCCTCCTAAAGTGCTGAGACTACGGGCATGGGTTACCATGCTCAGCCTCAAGAAAGCATTTGTAAGACACCAGGGGCTGGTGAGGGACCTGCACTCCTCCACTCTCCTCAGCCCACAACCCCAACTTGTGAGGCCCCAGAACTAGGGTATGCCGGGGAGAGGACAGAGGTGAGAGTCCTTGCTGGCTGGTGTCCTCAAGGTCTGGAGGCCTCCTTTTAGTTAAGAACAGAAGCATATATTATGTATACGTTGGTTTGCTCAGAACATTCTAGGGTGGGAAATATTTAGAGTTGTGAAGACCCAGCACTGTTTGGAAGAGAAAATCTCTTTCTCTCCCTCTCAAGGGTGGGGACGGGGGGACAACTCTTTCCAAAATCATTGGGACTAACACCGGCATTTTATTTGGGGGAAGAAGGGGGCTTTCCATTCCCTTCAGGGACTGCCTGGCAGACACTACCCCCCTTGAGTCTTTGGTTGATGGTGATAAAAACACCCGTCCACACTACATCTGATGCTCAAAACACCCTTTGCTGCGTTCTCACTGACTCTTAAGGGACAAGCTGAAGAAGCTTTTACACATGCAGGCGAAGACCAGGGTTGGGGTGGTGGTGGCAGGTGATTTGCCCAATTGCTGTAAGCAGTGGAGATGGCTGTGAGTGTGAGGAGGATGATTCTAGTCCCACTGCCCACGCAGCCCACTCTGTGGCTCCACTAGCTTCTCACATAGGCAGCTCCAAACCCTTCACCTCCATCCTAGAGCCCAGGAGGGGTGCGAGAATGGCAGATGGCTTGGCTAGGGGCCCTCCCAGGAGATAACCCGCTTAATGCAATCTATGGGCCTGATTCCAATCCCAGCCATGCCCCTCACTACCCTGGACCTTGAGCAGGTCACTTTCCCTCTCTGTGCCTCCGTTTCCTCATCTGTAAAAACATGAATGGAGACTGGGGCCTGACCTACAATAAGGAAGTGCTCAAGAAATTTGAGTTGTGCTTGTTTTGGGTGGTTTTATCACCTTCATCACCTCACTATCCCTTGTGGAAGAGTGGGGGAAGCTAATAGCTTCCCCATTTCCCACCGGAGGAAACTGAGTCAGGGCATAGCCTCTAGCAGACAGAGGACATCCATCGCAGACAGAGACAAATAAAGATAAAGGATCATGAAGGCCAGCCATGATTCTGCCCGCCCCCTCTCAAGTCCCTCCATTGCTCCTAACCCTTGGAAGACAACACAGTTGCCCAGCCAGAAGAATGCCACCAGCTGGGTTCTTCCCTATTCCTAGGGCGCTCTGCTGAGTCCTGCCTCCGAGCCTGTGCCCAAGCTGGTCCCTCCGCCTAGAATCTCCACCTAAACGCCGCTCCCTCCACGAAACTACCCCCAAGGGACCCTGTGCCCGGCTGAACCGCGCAGCCCAGCCACTGACCACCTGATCACCCCAGGCAACCCTCTGAACCCCGCACGGGTTGGGCAAGGACTTCCCAGTCTGACCCTAGATGCTTGAGCGGGACCCCTGGTAGGTGCCCCAACCCCCGGGGAGCGCAGCCCGCTCCCCAACCCCATTCTCTCCAGCGCTGCGGCCCGGGCTTTGATCCGGCTGCCTCTGCGCCCCGAACCTGATTGGCATCGAATTACGCCGCGCGGCGGAGGCAGATAATGGCGGGAGGCGCGGCAGACATGAAAGTGGGGGCGCAGCGGCAGTCCGGGCCGTTGTTAATGACCCAATAAAAAGGAAGGGGGGGGGGGAATAACCCTCCCTTCCCTCCCCGCCCCCAGACCGCGACCGGTGCACACAAAGCCGCCGCCGACTCGGAAATTACCGAGGCTCAGCCCAGAGCAGCGTGACCGGGGGTTGGGGGCTGCGCTCACCTGGCGGAGCGCGGGAGGGCGGGCGGCAGCCACGGGGACACTCGCGGAGGCACAGACACAGCCACACTGACAGGCGCATACACTGAGCCTGTCTTTAATAGTCTATTTGCATCATTTTTTTGCATTGTGTATTTTTTAAGTATACGAAAATATTTTATTTCCTAATTACTGAGATTTGCTGGAGTCCCCTTAAGTTCTGTGCCAACACTAGTCCAGGTCCTGAAACAGTCACACAGACAGCACCATTTAGTCATGCACACGGTGTGTCGCATACACACAGAACAGTTACAGTCTCACAGTCACACACGGATACAGAGACACAGTCACAGCATCACACACTGTGGCACCTAGAGTCTCTTTGGGAAACAGCACAGAGCCTCATGCACACACGCACACACACACCCAGCAGGGCCGCAGAGATGCTCACACAGAAACACACTCAGAAGCAGGACAGACACAGACATGTCAAAGACACACACACACAGAGACAAATAAAGAGAGGAGGCTTCCAGGAACATACACACATCACACAAGCTGTGGAGAGAGGGACACAGAATGATGCAGGCAGAGCTATAAACACAAACATGCAACAATATGGAGACCAGCACAAACCCATAATGTCCCAAAGATACCCACGCACACAAACACCCAGGCATGCTGGGACAAACACACATCCAAGCACAAATCCCCTCCTCACTAGCGTCTCTGGGACACACCCTATATACCCTCCCGGCCACCCATTTCACACCCACACTCACACATGTTCAAGTGTATTCGAGCTAGAGCCCACGACTGGGTTGACCCACAGCAGAGATGGGGTGGTGTGGCTGGAACACAGACCCCAGAGGATCCATCTACCTACCCAGGACATGACAGTGGGAAGGGGCGTGGGTGGTGCTGCCTCAAATCCATGAGGCTGGGGCAGATGATTTAAATTGTCAGAATTTCAGTTTTATTCGTCTATAGAATGGAGTTCAGCTCCTCCCCTACGGGACTGTCTGCAACTCAATAAGCAAGCACTAAATGTTAGCTGCCATTATCATGTGGATTCCCTTGGGGGCAGCCCAGACCCTCTCCACTGCACGCACACACACACACACACACACACACACACACCCCTTGGCTCCCAATCAAACTCTGCTGCTAAGGAGGTCCCTCTTTTCTTTTCTTTTCTTTTTCTTTTTTTTTTTTTTTGAGACAGGGTCACCCAAGCTGGAATGCAGCGATGCAATCACAGCTCACTGCAGCTTCAACTTCCCAGGTTCAAGTGATCCCCCAACCTCAGCCTCCCAAGTAGTTGGGATTACAGGTGGGTGCCACTATACTGGCTAATTTTTTTAACTTATTTTATTATTATTTTTAAAATTTGAGGCAGGGTCTCACTCTATCACCCACGCTGGAGTGCAGTGGTGTGATCTCAGCTCACTGCAGCCTCCACCTCCTGGGATCAAGCAATCCTCCCACCTCAGCCTCCCAAGTAGCTAGGACCACAGACACGCACCACCACGCTCCAGTTATTTTTTTGTATTTTTAATAGAGACAAGGTCTCACCATGTTGCGCAGGCTGGTCTCAAACTTCTGAGCTCAAGCGATCTGTCCAGCCTCCCAAAGTGCTGAGATTACAGGTGTGAGCCACCACACTCTGTTAATTTTTTTTTTTTTTTTGAGGCGGAGTCTCGCTCTGTCGCCCGGACTGGAGTGCAGTGGCCGGATCTCAGCTCACTGCAAGCTCCGCCTCCCGGGTTCATGCCATTCTCCTGCCTCAGCCTCCCGAATAGCTGGGACTACAGGCGCCCGCCACCTCGCCCGGCTAGTTTTTTTTTTGTATTTTTAGTAGAGGCGGGGTTTCACCATGTTAGCCAGGATGGTCTCGATCTCCTGACCTCGTGATCCGCCCGTCTCAGCCTCCCAAAGTGCTGGGATTACAGGCTTGAGCCACCGCACCCGGCCTTAATTTTTTAATTTTAGAGATGGGGTTTCACCATGTTGCCCAGGCTGGTCTTGAACTCCCGGGCTCAAGTGATCCTACAACCTAAGCCTCCCAAGCAGCCAGGACTACAAATATGCAACACCCCACCCAGCTAATTTTTTAAATTTTTTTTGTAGAGATAGGATTTCCCCATGTTGCCCAGGCTGGCTTCCCAAAGTACTGGGATTATAGGCATGAGCCATCATGCTCAACCCCTCTTAAATCTAATCTGAGTTCCTCATTCTGTAATCTAAACCCAACTCTGGGTCGGGTGCAGTGGCTCACGCCTGTAACCCCAGCACTTTGGGAGGCCAAGACAGGTGGATCACCATGGCCAACATGGTGAAACCCCATCTCTACTAAAAATACAAAATTAGCACGGTGTGGTAGCGCATGCCTGTCATCCCAGCTATTTGGGAAGCTGAGGCAGGAGAATCGCTTGAACCTGGGAGGCAGAGGTTGCAGTGAGCCGAGATTGTACCATTGCACTCCAGCCTGGGCAACAAAAGTGAAACTCCATCTCAAAAACCAAACCAAACCAAACCAAACCAAACCAAACCAAACAAAACAAACAAAAAAACCAACTCTGGGAACAGGGATGTCTAGCCTTTCCTGCTCCAAAAAGCAGCCCCATGTGTAGCAGGGGTCCTGAGGGCAGATGGGACTCCTGTGGGATCAGTCTCTAGGGCTTGGCCTCTCTGGGCCTTGGTTGTCTTCACCATCAAATGGGTTAAAAGCATCAGCATCCAACACACGATGCTTCTGGGAGAATGAAATAGCTCTTAGGCTGAGTTCATGGGCCATGGCTAGAGTTGATGGTCCATGTTAGGGTCAGAAGTGAGGGGTCAGGATGCACACACCCCTCCCACTAAGACAAAAGTCCTCACTGTCACTCCTTCTTAGGTGGATAAGGGGACTTTATGAGCCAAACCTCAGAGCCTAATTAATGCAGTTAATCACAGGCCCAGCCACACTAGCCGTGGGGACAGCTGGGATGGAGGGTCACAGCTCAGTTACCCAAAAGGATGGAGGGGCAGGAAACAAGGTTATTGGTGGCCTTCTCCTCCCCCATGGCCCTGAATGGAGGCTTTCCTATGCCCTGCTAATCAGCGCCCATCCTGCAGCCCCAGCTCACTGGGCAAGTTTCTTCTCGTGTCCAAATCCAGTTTCTCCTGCTGCAGCTCAGGAAGCACGTGGGATCTGCAGTCAGGGTCCTGGCTGTCTCTAATCAGGCAGGTTAGTTAGATTGGTCTCCCAATGGCTGGGCTGATAACACTGAGTTTGATGGCGATGGTGGGGTGGGTGGGTTGAGGCATAAATTCTTGGAGTCCGGTGTCTAGCCCAGGAGAAAGGCAAGAATGAAGACAGGAGCTGATGGCAAGGAAGAAAATGCCCCCTTCTCCCTCAAAGGGGCCTGTGCATGTGATGCTTTATGGGGGGTAGGGGGGCGGAGAGGGTGGTCGAAGACTGGCCAGGGCTGCAGCAGGAGGGGGCAGCCCACGCAGGCAGGGGAGCTGCCATGTTATAAATCACCCTCGACTCAATTAGAGCCTGTGAAAGGTTGTGCACACCCAGCAGAAAGCTCCGCTCTTGGCGGGCAGCCAGCTCTCTGGGGGGGGGTGGGGGCGAGAGCTTGTGTGTGCCTACGTGTATGTGTGTGCCTGTGTCTTACTGTGCAGATGTGCTCGTGTGCCCTTGTGTTTCTGTGCCTATGTGTACCTGTCTGTGCCTGACCCATGTGTGCCTGTGGTGGGGGAAGAGTATACACGCCTGTGGACTCTTGCATATACAATATGCTCCAGCGTCCTTCTGTTTGTCACCAGGTGCGTCTGTATGCACCTGTTCATGCCTATTTGTGCTGTGTGTGCACTTGTGTGTGTGTGTTGGATGGGTGGCTGTCCTCGTGCCCATGTGCACTCAAGTGTGAGTGTGTGTGTGATTGTGTCTCTCCATCACTTTGCCTCTGTATGCCTCCTTGCCTGTGTGCACCCAGGTGAGAGTGCATGCTGGTGATGAGTTGAGCTGGGCTGGATGTGTGGGTGGGAATGGAAGGGTGTTCTTATGGTAGGGGGAGAGTTACATGTATTTAGGGAGAGGCAGAAACAGAAAAAGAGACACGGATCGATGGAATTACGGGCAGGCAGAGAGAGAGTGAGAGCCGAGGAACTTAGTAGAGAGAGACGTGACCGGTAAGGGAACTAAGCTTTGAGGAGTGTGAGGGGCTTGGCAGTGTGGAGGACCTGCCAAGGCCAACCACCTCCACCACTGAGTCAAGAGGCTGGACTGGCTGGGTGCGGTGGCTCATACCTGTAATCCCAGCACTTTTGCAGGCGAGGCTAAGGTGAGAAGATTACCTGAGGTCAGGAGTTCCAGACCTGCCTGGGCAACATAGGGAGACCCAGTCTCTACAAAAAAATGTAAACATTAGCCAGGCATGGTGACATGTGCCTGTAGTCCCAGCTACTTGGGAGGCTGATGTGGGAGGATTGCTGAGCCTAGGAAGCTAAGGCTGCAGTGAGCAGAGATCATGCCACAGCACTCCAGCCTGGGTGACAGAACGAGACCATGTCTCAAAAAAAAAAAAAAAAAAGGCTGGACCCCAGCCCTGCCATGGAAACACTGTCCTAGAGTGGCCAAGGAGCAACCTTAGAGGTCATCTCTCCTTCCCTGATGATGGGCAGTAATAAGCATCGACATCTCGATTATCTCACAGAACGCTCACAGGCACACTGTGAACCATGCACTATTATAATGTCCACTTCGTAGATACCAAAACTGAGGCTCATTGACTTGCTCTCAACAAGTAAAGTAGAGCCAGGGTCTGAACCTGGGTTTGTCTAATTGCAAAGGTCTTGCCACATTCTTTACTGTTTCCCCAAGTTTCCCAGTGGGTCACACTTGAAGGGGGTGGGAGGAGAGTCCGTGTGAGTATGTGTAGGTGGGTGGGTATGCCTCCCCATCTGCCTGGGCACTCTCTGAACCCCAAGCTGCTGTGCCCCTAGGGCCAGCAAACAGTAGATGCCAAAGAAATATCTAAGTAGAGAACCAAGAGTAGCTGCCAGAAGGGAGCTTGGGGTGGGGAGAGGAGTCTGTGAACCATCCCAAGGATACTGGCCACCTCCGCCCCGCTCCCAGGTAGGAGGTGCTGTCCTGAGTCCCAGAAAACTGTGGAATAGGAGCTGAGATTTTCCCAGAGCTAGGCTGGGCTCTGCCTCATCTTCATTCATACCCAGAGCTGAACCACCTGGATGTATCTCTAGACCAGCATCATGTCTCACCTATACCTCCTCTACCCAAGCCACAATGACATCCAGACCCTGTCATGCCCCCAGGAACACTTGGGGCCCTGAATCAGGATCCCCATGGGAGAGGCCTGCATAGGCACCATTAGCCAGGAGCCAATTTGGAGCCCTGGACTTAGTTTCCCCCATCTATAATGGCATTTCTTTGAGGACGACTAGGAGGGCTCTAAATCACTCAGTCCTGGATCTCCTTGCTCCCTGGAGAAACCCACCCCAGAAATTGCCCCAGGTCTCAGATCCAGCAAGGCTGGATAGGGTGAGGAAAGCAAACCCAGAATGGGCTTCAGTCTCCCTCTTGACCCAGACACCCAGGCCCCACAAGGGTTCCTCTTCCCCAGGCTCTTGGGAGACTCTTTCCCTGAACCACCATCCCGTCAGTGGCCTCGTTCTGCTCTCATTTACTGACCAGGTGCCAGGGGTGGGAGGGGCACGGGCCTTCCCTAGGGCAACCTCCAGGAGGAAGCCTAGCTTTGTGCTGAATCTTCACCCTGCCTTTTCTGCAGGTCCCACATCTGGAACCATTTCAGGAAGAAGCACAGGGCTGAGCTGCCCCTCCTTTGAAGATGTGGCTATGGGGAAGGGTCATGCCCTTTGGGAGGTTGGGGGTCACAATGCATGGATGGCACCCCTCCTGAGGCTAGGAAAGGCGGGGAGAGGGAGCAACAGGAATGGGCAGTGCTGGTGGAGGCTGGGCAGGTTGGAGTTGAGGTATTCATATTTTGGGTTTTTGGTTTTGGTTTTGTTTTTTGTTTTTTGTTTTTTTTTTTGAGACAGAGTCTTGCTCTGTCACCCAGGCTGGACTGCAGTGGTGCGATCTCAGCTCACTGCAAGCTCCACCTCCCGGGTTCATGCCATTGTCCTGCCTCAGCCTCCCGAGTAGCTGCGACTACAGGCGCCCGCCACCACACCTGGCTAATTTTTTTGTATTTTTAGTAGAGACGGGGTTTCACCATGTTAGCCAGGATGGTCTCGATCTCCTGACCTCATGATCCACCCCCCTCGGCCTCCCAAAGTGCTGGGATTATTACAGGTGTGAGCCACCACGTCCAGCCTGGTTTTTTTTTTTTTTTTTTTTTTTTTTTAAGACAGTCTCGCTCTGTTGCCTGGGCTGGAGTATAATGCCACAATCACAGTTCACTGCAACCTCAACCTCCTGGGCTCAAATCATCCTTCCTCTTCAGTCTCCCAAACTGCTGGAATTATAGGCTCACACCACCATACCCAGCTAATTTTTGGTGTTTTTCATTTGCTTGTTTTGTAGAGATCGTGTTCTGTCATGTTGCCCAAGCTGGTCTCAAACTCCTAGGCTCAAGCAATCTGCTCACCTTGGCCTCACAAAGTGTTGGGATTACAGGCGTGAGCCACTGTGCCCAGCCAGTTGAGGTAATTGTGTTCTTAGTGCTCAGCACTGGAAGAGGAGCAGCTCCTCCAATATGTGGGATCAGGTGACAAGCGCAGAAAAGATGCCGTAGATGACCAGCATCTTCATCCCAGAGGAAAGGAATCCAGGCTTCATTCTTGGTAAGCCTCAGTTTCCCCATTACTAAAATGGAGACATTACTTTCTACACAGGATTCTGGGGAGGATCCATGATGAAAGGGTGTTTTGGCACAGGGCCAACACATCCTAAATGCTCAGAATGGGGTAGTGGCTGCTGCTGTTTCCACTACTACTGCTTTGCTTAAAACATAGCTGCTTCCACCAAAGCTGCCATCGGCTGAGAAGATCAGGAGAACACACTCAAATCAGTCAGGGAAAATGCAATCAGACACTGGAACTCTGGGAAAGGAGGATCCTGGAGGGCTGGGCAGTCAGGAAGAAGTTCTCAGAGGAAGTAACATGGGGCTGGACTTCAGAGATGGGAGAGTGAGGCCAGCCAGAGAAGTGGGAAGAGGGCATGCTAGAGGGGAACCTGCTGAGCAAAGCCCTGGAACAGGAGGGTGCCCTACAGGTGGGGTGGGCCTGAGTGTGTGAGGAGCAGAGAGGCCAGCTGGCGTTGGTTGGGTGCTCCAGGGGGCCTGACTTACCCTGGGGAGAGGAAGAGGGGAGACTGGATGCTAACTGCCACCTCTAAGGAAGGACTGTCTGCCCTGAGGCCCATCCTACCCCACCTGCACTGCATCCCAGCAGAAGTCTGGAGGATCTGCAGGGGGCCACTGACAC
>NC_045437.1:178841889-178862241 GCF_002776525.5 Piliocolobus tephrosceles
CCCCCCTGACATACACCAGGGCTTCTAGAAATCAGGTGGCTGCTCCCTTTATTTATTCCGCTTTTTTCCCTTTTCAGGAGACGATAATTATTCAGATCATCGCGGTGATTTACTTGGTAATCAGAGCCGCTCGATGCGGTGGCCGCGGAGCCGAGACAGACGAGCATTGCCTAGGAGGACGGGCCGGGGGCTCAGCCCCCCTCCCTCCCACCTGCCCGGCCTTTGTTCTCTTCGAGGTCTGCACCCGCGCTGCCTGGCGGGCAGTGGAGGCGCCCACCCGCGCGGACATGGCAGCAAGCTCGGGGTCTTGGGAATGAGTGTGCACATGCGTGTGCCCGGGGGGAGGGGAGTTTGGGGTCTCATGTGTTGCTGGGTGGCTGACTTGAGAATGATGGAGTACCTGTGTGCATGTTTGGGGCTGGTAGTGGTGGTGGTTGGGAGTGTACCAACGCATGAGCATTGCGGTCAGGTGTGTAATTGGAATGTGTGCACCTGTGTGATTACCGGGGGCCTAGGGTACATCTGTCTCTGCAGGCTTGTTCAGAAGTGCAATGGGCAGATGCCCAAATATGTGTATTTTAGGCACATAGCGGGGAGGAGAAGAGAGTGGAAGCTCCTGCGCTGAAGCTGTCTGAGGTGATCATGGAATCATGGATGTGGCAAGGGTGGGTTCTAGCTCAGTCTCTCCGACCCTGTCTGGTTGGGGAGGTGGCCTGGGGGCGGCGGAGTGTGAATCAGCTCAGATCCAAATGCCGAGTTCTCCTGGGTCAGTGCTGGGGCCCCGGGGGTCACGTGAATACAGATGTGGCTCCGTTCACAGGCTGTGTTCACACGTGTCCGCAGACCTTCGCCCCCTCCCGCCCGCGGGCTGGCGCAGTGACGGTGACCTCATTACCGCCTCCGCAAAGGCCCCTTGAAATCCCTGCGCCGTCGCATTTGGCTGCTCAAAGTGATGGGAACGGCCTGCGCTTCCTGATCAATCGCTTAAAATTCAGGGTCGGCTCGCTCGCGGGAGAGGGCTGCCTGCCAGCCCCGCGCACCGCGCTCTGCCGCCTCCCCCTACACCCCCTCCTTGCTTTGGGGGGGGCAATGCTGTCGTATTGGAAAACATCCCCGCGCTGGCTGGGGGGCCCGGTGGGGCCAGCGCTGGAAGCCGTTCCACTCGAGCAGATGGCTGTGAAACTTTGGCGGCGAGATAAATTGGGTCTGACGGCGTGAGGCCGGCTCACAGATGGGCGGGATTCTCACGCCGGCCCCCACGTCCGGCCGGGCTGCGGGCAGGGCCGACACCGCTCAGAGCCCCCTTTGGGCACCCGCCTCGCCAGCACAAGCCTTCAGGAGGCCACCCATCCGGCAACAGCCTTCCTCAGCCGAAGGCAGCCTCCACCACATTCCTTCCGGCCCCAGATCTCCCCAGGGACGAGCCCAGAGGGAGGGACAGCCCCCACTCCCAGCCCGGTCACCTCCGCCAAGCTGGCAGCTGGGCTTTCCCCCTCCTCTGCCATCCGCAGAGGCCTGAAGCGTGAAGGTTAACAGCTGGGGGGGAGGCTGCGCCTCCCTCTCTCACCCCCGCTCTGCTGCAGCCCCGCCTACCTGCCAGCCCGGGGGATGTCGTAAACAGGGCTGTGAGGTGTGTGTGTGTGCGGGGGGTTGGGGGGTGACTGAAGGGGGGGAGAGAAGAGAGAGTCAGACAGACAAAGGGAGGAACGAAAATGAGCAAGAGGCGAGCGGAGACCCGAGCAGAGACTGAGGGACAGAGACAGCTAGAGGCAGAGAGAGGCAGAGAAAGAAATGGAGATGTGGAGATAGACACGGAGACACCCAGAGAGAGAAGGGAGGGAGGAGGAACCTCAGAGCCAGAGAGGAGACACACAATGAAAGCGGGAGGAGGGCGAAGGACGGGGCGAGGGGACACGATACTGGCAGAAACGCAGAGCTGCGGACGACCGTGGAGGGTGGGGACGAGCCGAGGTTGGGAGCAGGGTGCGACCCTGAGCTACCCTCACCCCCGCTACCAGAGCTGGAAGCCAGAGCGAGGGAGCGTCGTTGCCCCTGGGTGCGCCCTCCATCGCTACGCCACTTGCCCGCCTCGGTTTCCCCTAGAGCGCTAGATGAAGGAAATGGCGGGGTGGGGGAGCTGTGGGGGTCGGTGGGTGCTGCGCGGCCATCACACTGCAGCAAAGCCAGCCTGTCTCGCAGCCTCCCTCGCGCATCAGTCCAGCGGGCAGATATCGATCTGGCCCAGCCAAGCTCTACACTCGCGGCCTGCAGCCCGTTCCGTGGCGGTCCTACAAAGAAAGGGTGGCTCACTTATCGGGCCTCCCCGCGGGGGATTCTGCACCAGAATAACGCCCCCGGGACCAGGGTCAGGGCGGCGAACTCGCCCCCGCCTGTCCCAGCGCGGTCCCATTCGGCAGGCCCAGGTACCCTGCGGCTGGGAGAAGGCTGGGGTGACCCCCAGCCCCGCCTCCTGCAGGGCGCGCAAGGCCAGAGGAAAAAATCTTCGCTGAGTTGATGAAGTTGAAGTTTCGTTCAGGGCATGAAGGAGACAGCCAATCAGAGGGCCGTTATTTACATAGGCTCTCTGATTGGCTCTCACGTTGCCTCTTTAGAATGTTACTTTGAGACTTTCACAGAAACGAAAAGTCCCCCGCTGGGGGTGGGGGAAGGCTCAGACCCTCCAAGGTTTCATGTAGGGCTCCCCAGGCCAAGCTTTGAGGGAAGATGGGGAGCTTAGATACAGTTTTGTCCAGCTCTCACGATACAAATCACCAACTTGAGTCTGGAGGGACAGAGAGGTGGAGCTTGGCCTGGATCCAGGAGATGAGTTCGGCCTAGCGCTCTGCAGTGGGCCCACCACCCCTGACACCTAGATGTGTGGTCACCTTGGCCGTGGGGAGGAGGGGCGTGGTCCTGGCAGCCCCTCTCATCCAATAGCGAGAGAGGGGCTGATTCAATGGTTTGAGGGAGCAGGAGCAGGGAAACCTGGCGGTGCCAGTCTTGTTTGTGACCGGACAGTGTGGGTGGTATCGCCATGTTGGAAACCCAGCAAATAATGCAGCCCCAGAGGCACGCCAGGCTGACCCTGAGGTCATGTTTCACTTGACAGCCTGCGCCGGCACACGTGAATACAGGAGAGCCCAGTGACAGGACGGAGCCTCGGGGCCTCGAGGAGTGGGTTTGCTCTGCAGGGAGTGGCACTGGGCAACCCGAAGCAGCTTCGCACTGCCCTGCATCCGCACTCCCAGGTCCAGCAGACACTGAGTCACTCTTGGGGATGGGGGCAAAGTCAAGAGATTGGCAGCTAGGGGCAGAGAAGTTCTCTCAGAAGGCCTCCACCCTGCCTTCCCCACTGAGTCGGCCCCGCCCACCCATGCTGGGAAAAGGCAACCCCCTGGGGTTGCCACTCGAAAATCCTGCCTGGTCTCCTGGCCCACACTTCTCCCCAGGGGCTCAGCATAGATGACTCAGGACTTGGAGTGGGGCTGTTAAGGGGCAAATGTGGTGGTAGGGGGGCCTGAGTGTGTGGCTGAGGCTGGAAAGTCCCTCCACCATCTGCCTGTAGCAAATTGAGGGGCAGGTAGGAGAATTCACTCTAGTGGGGTTCTAACCCTGCCCCAATTCTTTCACAGTGACACAGTCTGGAGACCCAGCTCTGTCACTCAACTCTACATAGCCTTCACCCAGAGCCTGACAATGTCTATGAAGGAGAGGCTACGCCTGTGAGTCCTTGCGTGCCAGCAGCTGGCCTTGTGACATGCCCCTGTGGGACCTTGGGTTGCAGTATCAAGTGCTAGGGCAAACACACATTGTTCGCAGAAGACCCAAGGACCCCACAGCCAGTGCAGGACATCTAAGAGACTCCACCACCTGCCAATCCCCAGAACTTACCCTGCTAATGAACCAAACTTGCTGTGTGACTTGGAGTGCAGCTCACACATCTCTGGGCCTCAAACTTCTCTGTAAAACCATGCCCTCCTGAATGTACCATTCCCAGTGGTGGCAGCTGCAGAGAAATCATAATAGCAGGGGCAGGGTCCAAGAAGGGCCTGAGAAGCTGGTTCAGCCTGTGGTCTGGGAGCCAAGTGGGGCAGGGACAAGATTGCCAAGTCCCACGGTTCTCACCAATTCTCATAATCTCATCTCTCCTCTTGTCTTCCTGCCTGCCTCATAAGTAGCAGGAGGCTGGGCTGGGTCTGGGGCAGGAATGGGGAGCTGCATGTGTGCATTTGTGTGTGTGTGTGTACACACACATGGGGAGGGTGTGAGAGCCTTCCCCCCACCCCCGCCACTGCCACCATCGTGCTCTGAGAAGCTGAGATAATCCCTCGCCATCTGTCTTGTGTTGCTAACCCACTCAGCCGGACAGCTGCCCAGGCCACAGCTCTACAGGCAAGCAGGCAGGGGAATGAGGGGTACGGGGGGAGCCAGCCAACTCTGAGGACCAGGCAGCAGGGACGCTCAGTCCTCCCATACCAGAACACCCCCGCTCTAGAAAGGGAAAGTCAAGTCAGAGAGGGGACAGGCAGGACTTCCCCCATTCCTGCTTCTGAACCTGGGAAGGAGTGGAGGAGTGAAGACCACTCCCTGGTGTGGGGGTTGGAGGCCAAGCCTCCCAGAATGCAGGAAGGTGAACAGGATCACTGTCTAGCTTATGTTCTCATGAGCCCACACAGATCACTGTGATGGGAGGGGTACAGTAGGACAAGTCAGGCCCTCTGGACCCAGGGAAGGGAAGAAGGGGTCATCTCATCCTTCCCCAGCCTCCAGACAGGCCAGTGTCCCAGGCCTCCCCAGTGGTCAACTTCCCAGAGCCAGGAGGAGAAGGCAGGCTTCTAGGATTTTGGGCAGGTAATGCTTAGTGTACAGGCCCATTGTTCTGATGAGAAAACTGAGGCTCAGAGAGCGAAATGACTTGCCCCAGCTCACCCCATGAGTGGAGAAGCTGGGACTTGGACCAGACACCAGGCTCCAGCAGCCCTAGCTCTGTAGCCAGTTCTATCTGCCTGCTCCCCATCATCAAGTCCCTCACCCTGCCTCACCTTCCCAACCTGTGGCTCTTCGGTCCTGGGGCTCTGATGTTCTGTCAGCGGAAGCCCAGCGACCAGACTCTCAGCGGTATGGTCCCAATGCAGTCCAGGGGATTTCAGCCATGACAAGCAGAGCCTGAGGAAGGATGAAACCGTGCACTCAGTGTGGGCTCCCACCCGCCACCCCCTCCCTGTCAATCATCTTTCACCTCTCCCACACAATTAGCATGCTTCCACACACATACACTCTCAAATACAGATCGTACGCACTCATGTGATCACACAGGTCCTCACTCACAAAAAGACAGATAAACAGTCACACCTACAGGGCTTGAAAACATACAATCTTACGGATACAAAGGCAAACTCAGACAGCCTCTCACCTTCTCACACCAACACACAGACCCCAACACTCACACCGAACATACATTCCACCCCCACAACCTCCACACACTGTAGGCTCCCAGTTCCTAAATCTCACCAGCTCCCAACCTCCCAGGTACTCCATCTTACCCCACATGAAGCAGTAACCCTCCAGGGCCAGTACATTGGTAGGAAGGGGGACCAGAGAGAGGTCTGCTCTGTCCTTCCAGCCTATGGGTTAGGGCCCTCCAGTAAGGTGCTGGTGAGCCCCCGTACCCTCCCCATCCCCCAAGACTTTGGAGAACTTCTACCTGGCCACAGATCCAAGAGAACAGTCCTCACCTCTTGCCCACAGGGGCTCACAGCTCTCCTAGGCCCAGGAGGAGGACAGGGACTGGGGGAGGCAACTGCCTCTCTTCTGAGGGTCTCAGCTTGCTGGGAAATGGCACATACCCAAATAACCTGACAGTATTCTGAGCCCCCACAGGACCACAGACTCCAACTCCTGTTCATGATCCAACCACTATATACCCTTCTTCCTAAATTGCTGCTTCTCTGCCTTTTCCCCACTCCAACCAGCCCTTAAGGGACCCTGGAAGCAAAGGTGAACTGACACCCTCCCACTCCAGGCTGGAATTTTGCTCTCAGATCACTGTGTTCTCTTGAGCCAGAGGGAGCTCCTCCCTGAGCCCGGCTCTCCCGCAGCTAAGGAAAGCCCAGGCGCCAGATACACTCACACACTCATTCACACACAACGTGGCACACTCACACCTGCCCTCACACAGATGCTCCCCTGCATACATCCTCGCGCACCCTCACAGCCACACTCACACACACACACTGTCCCATCCTCCTGCTCTCACACGCTCACTGTCACTCTCATGCTCAGCCACACCTCACCCTATCACACTCGTGGCTCTACCTGAGCAGGCCAAAGCTCGGGGGCCCTGAGGTCCATAGATCACTGGCAGAGGCTCAGAGGCTGGTGTTGACAGCCCGGTTGTGCAGGGAGAGGGGAAGGGCTGCCACTGAGGCCTGGAGGGTCTTGAATAATTCAGAGTGGTGGTGGCAGTGGTGACCGCGGCCTGTCAGCTGCAAGGAAAGGCTGGTGGCTAGATTGTTCTGGGAAGCTCGCTCCCAGTGGTTTGAGGAGAGTCAGCCCAGTTTGAGGGCTCACCAAACACACAGAGCACTTTTCCCACATGCTTTCAATGAACATCCTCACATGGGCCTGCACAGCAGGCATCATGGCCCCATTTTCCAGGTGAAGAAACTGAGGCTTTCATGAGGGAGAACTCACAGCCATAAAGTAGAGGCCTCCAGACTCCCACTCACACTCCTGTCCCCCATACCCACACACATCCTGGAGACAGCTTCCTCTGGTCATCGTGCCCAGATTACAATGAGAGATGCCAGCCATCTGAGGACACTCTGGAATGTGATGCTGTGGCCTGAATTCACGAAGCATCTGGCTCAGGGCCTGCACATAGTAGGCGCTCAGTTGCTGCCTGCCAAATGAGGGCATTGTGCAGAGGCAGCACGGAGTAGCCCGGGGCCATACCTCTGCCTCTTACTCAAGTTGCTAAACCTCTCTGAGCCTCAGTTTCCTCATCTATAAGATGGGCACTAAGTGTATTGGCCTCATGGGATGTTGGTGAGGACTAACCGGGAAAACACACCTAAGCCAGTTAACCTGGGTCTGGTCTGTAAGAAGGGCTCCACATTGCACCTAAATTGTGATGCGGATATCCTTGCCACAAAGAGAGACAGCCACAAAGTGGTGGTCTGCACATACCCGTACTCTCTGCCTGGGGCATACTCTTTTTTTTTTTTTCTTTTTTTTTGAGACGGAGTCTTGCTCTGTCGCCCAGTATGGAGTGCAGTGGCCGGATCTCAGCTCACTGCAAGCTCCGCCTCCTGGGTTCACGCCATTCTCCTGCCTCAGCCTCCCGAGTAGCTGGGACTACAGGCGCCCGCCACTGCGCCCGGCTAGTTTTTTTTGTATTTTTTAGTAGAGACGGGGTTTCACCATGTTAGCCAGGATGGTCTCGATCTCCTGACCTCGTGATCCGCCTGTCTCGGCCTCCCAAAGTGCCGGGATTACAGGCTTGAGCCACTGCGCCCGGCCTGGGGCATACTCTTTACTGTCCTTTGCTGCTGTCTCCTTTTCAAGGATGAGTGCTTCTGCTACTTTCTCCAGGATGACAGCCATGAACTCCTGCCATATCCAACACCCCCTTGCTGCTCCCCACCGCCTTCCTTGGCATCCAGGTGGCTGATCTCCTATGGGTCTTGCTGGCTTCTCTACCTTGCATGCTGAGGGTATGCAAGCCCCAGCTCAGGGTCTGCACATAGTAGGTGCTCGCATGTTGCCTGCTAAACTGACAGCCCATGTCAGCACAAAGCAACCAGCATTTTGGGTGCATCCACAGTTAAACCACTGAGGTCACAGGTCTGTTCTCTGCAAAAACAAAAATACCCCACTAGTCATGTCTGATGAGAACCATAGCAAAAGATCAGAATGTGGTGGCTTCACCCAGAAGCAAAGCATCAGGCTCCAAGTCATGTCCCTGACCTGAAGGGGCACCTGCCCAGACCCAGGGGTACCAACTCCTAGAGGCAGCTGGCATGTGACTACTGTGCCCAGTAGAGAAAGGCAGAGACACTCAGTCCCCAGAGCCCAGAGCCCCGAGAAAATTATGGAACATCCTCCATATTTGATTCAAAATAAAAACCACAGTAAACCATAGACCCAAAACTTACACGTCGGCTGAAATTAAAATAGCTTCTTGCTACGTTTTCTGGTTTCAATATTCTGGATAAGCTCATGGAAGCTGAATCAGGCAATTTGTCTGTCTCTTGCTTTGTTTCTGCTGTTGCCCCTGCTTTGCAGGGATCTCAGCACATGCTTGGTCTCCCCTCTGAAGCAGACCCCAGCTGGGTCTGGGGGGGGGTCCCCTGGTCCTGCACTCCCAGGGCTGATCCCCCCAGGAAGTATTCATGCCTATGCACATCCCCCCCATGGGTTCTTTTGGCCCCTCAATAGGGGAGCAGGACCAGGACCAGGGCCCAGCCTTGGCCAAGAGTTGCCCCCAGCAGACCTCTCTCTGCCACTGCTCCCCACAAGGTTTCCAGCACCCCCAGCCCCTCCCTCTTCTGGGGAACCTTGCGGCTGGGCCCGTGCCTGCGGCGAGTCTCACCCCAGTATTATTTTAGTCGCAGACAGACACGAGGCAGATGGTGACAACATCCCTTCCCCGCTCCCCACTGACGAGCCGTTGCCGCCCTGAAGCCTCAGGGTTCTTCTCCCTCAGGAATATTTCAGTCCCGACTCGGTGGCTAAATGCGGCTGCTCGTGTGAGACAAGCGCACATCTGCGCCTCCTCCTCCCTACCCCCTACCCATTTCCTGAGGCTGAGCAGAGAGCCCTGGGGAGGCCCTGCCCACTTGCAGCTCTGCCCCATCCTCCCAGCTGCCCTACTGTGTGCCAGGCATAATGCCATGAGCATGGTACCACTGGGAGAGGGCAGTTACTGTGCCCACTTTACAGATGAGGAAGTTAAGGCTCAGAGTGAAGCAGGGACCATCCCAGATCACACAGCAGGAGAGGAGGCATTCCATTGGGTCCCAGTGCACCCTGGAGACAGACACAGGCTCCTTCTGCTCCTTCCCCACCCCTCAATCCTCTACCTTACCACCCCTTTGCCTACTCCAGGCAACTTGCCTTCCTAGGAGCTCACTATTTCATTGTGCCCACTCTCCTGCATCAACTTGTAGCCCAGGGCAAGGGGCTAGCCAGCTAGCTGGTCCTAGCTCAGTGGGCATTCGGCTGTAATTGTGACTACCGAAGGCAGGATGGACAAATGCAGGAGGAGGCCTCTTGCATGAGACACACCTGGTTTCAAATTCCAGCTTTGTTATGACTTTGGGCAAATCACTTCACCTCCCAGGACCTGTTTCTTCATCTGTAAATGCACAGCAGCAGTATTGCCTCTCCTTACCCCTAATTCAATGAGTGACTGCTATATTCCCAGCACCTAAAGCAGGGCCTGGAACACAGTGTGTGCTCAATGCGTATCTGTTAAATGAATGACACAGGTAATGAGATGAGCATCAGCCCTAGCTCTGTGGAGCTGGTCCTCCCTGCAGCCCCACCCTCAACAAGGCCTGGGGCCAGCTCTGCCTCAGTGGCCCACTAGGAGCTGAAGTTGGTCACAAGAGCCAAACAGAGCCTTGTCTCTAGGCCCCTCCCCAAGCCCCACAATGCAAAGTGCTTGGAGCTTTAGGGGGCGGGCCATGGGCGGGGGGGCCCCATAATAGGTCTGGGTGCCAGCCAAGTGTGGGAGTTGGGCTGAGGTTGTTTTGGTTCCCTCATGCCCCCTTCTCCAGCCACCCACCCTGACTGGCCAGGGGCGGTGAAGCTGGACAAGGGCTCTTTGAGGGCTTGGGACACTTTCTGGGCAGGTGAGGACATGTCTATTCCCAGTCAGGCCTCCTGGCTGTGGGCTCCCTATCCCAGCACAGTCCAACCCCCAACCCCCCGCCACACCTCAGCTGGCCTTCTGGGGCTGGGCCAAGATACACACTGACAAACCAGCACACAAAAACACCACCCGCCACAGTGACACTCACACCCTGTAAAGATATACAAAGCATATACACACAAACATACACCACCCAACTAACTAAAGGCACAGAAACAAACAGCGACTCAGTGTGCACGGCAAGGTACACAAGCTCTCAATGTCTGTGACACAGAGCACGCCGTGTGCACCCAGCGCAGGGTGTATCCACACCGTCACACAGCATGGCTGCGAACACGTGTGTGGCACAACCCAGCCCAGGTACATAGCTCAGGAGCACAGATGTGCGCAGCAGGAGGTGTGAGGCCAGTCTTGCACCGAAGCAGAGGTCTGTCTCCCCATACCAGACCAGCAGCTCAGGGACAGGTTGGGGTAGGGACACAGGGCCATTGGAAGAGGAAGAGGGCAGGCCTGGCCCAGGGTGGGGGTGTGTCGGGGTCAGCTCTGCAACCCCCACTTTAACAGGACTCAGGCTGAAGCATCAGTGCCTGCAACAAGTAGGTTTTTTTGTGGTAAAAAAGTCAGGACTCTCACCCCTAATCACACTGACGTGTCACTACCAATGTCTCCTCTCAGCAGCCACCTCTGCCCAGGTCACTCTCACACTCATGCACGGCATAAGAAACTGGATGAGGCTACTCACTGTCACGATAATAGCCAATACAAAGGCAAAGAGAGGTTGAGTGTCAGTGCACGTGTGGAGACACTTGTCAGCAGGGAGTTCTGGGCAGCAGACCACCCTCTGCCAATCATGATCAGTCAGGAAGGGTAAGTTCATCTCAGTGGCCACACATCAACCCAGCCCTGAGAACACAGCCCTGAGGCCAGCGAGCTTGGGAAGGCCTCCTCATGAAGGACAAAGGCCCTCCTCTCTGGCTTTCCCTGTCCCTGGCACATCTCATCCATTGCTTCCCATCTCTGGGCACTGCTCTGTGATGCCCACTGCCCTGGCACTGGCATTTGAGGGTCCTAGTTATCTGACCCCATCTAGAGCTCTTTTCTCCAGGCCTTCACCAATGCTGTTTCCTCCACCAAGGGTGCATTCCCAGCCCCCACTTTTGGTGGCCTCTCCATCCATCAAAATCAATGCCATCCCCCCAAGAAATCTCCCCAGTCACTGCCAGGAAAAAAATTCTCACTGCAGTGCTGGAATGAGAGATGAGGACCCATGTGGGGCTCTGCTGGACCCCAGTGTCCTAATCAGCAAAATATGAAAGACATGGCCCATCACCCCTGAGAGCCGAAGAGACAGAACAACAAGTACAGTGATTCCCAAAGTAGGGTTCACAGACCCCTGGGAGTCTCCCAGACCTTTTCAGGGGTAGGTGAGGTCAAAATTATTTTACTAATAATACTAAGACATTATTTGACTTCTTTATTATGTCTAAGCCACAGTAGGTAAAACTGTTGGTGGCTTAGCACAAATCAAACTGTACTAGGAGTCATATTCGGCACATGTACACAGAATTCACATAAAACGCTTCTATAACATACCAGAGTTGGCCGAACGTGGTGACTCATGCCTGTAATCCCAGCACTTTGGGAGGCCGAAGTGGGCAGATCACGAGTCAGGAGTTCGAGACCAGCCTGGCCAACATAGTGAAACCCCGTCTCTAATAAAAATACAAAAATTAGCTGGGTGTGGTGGCATGCACCTGTAGTCCCAGCTACTTGGGAGGCTGAGGCAGGAGAATCGCTTGAACCCGGGAGGCAGAGGTTGTGGTGAGCCGAGATCCCGCCACTGCATCCCAGACTGGGCAACGGAGCAGGACTCCGTCTCAAAAAAAAATATATATATATATATATATATGTATACACACACACACACACCAAAGTATGTTGGCTGCCTCAAGAAAAGCACTTACGCTATTGTTTGAGTTGCGAGCTGAACTAGCTGATTTTTTAATGGCACGTCATTTTTACTTGACAGAAAGACTGACAGGCAGTCTTAGATATTTGGCAGTTATTCTCTCACAAATAATGAAGTCAGTCAGTCACTTCGAGGAAAACAACACACAGTATTTGTTGCCAATGATAACAGTCTCTTTTTTTTTTTTTGTTTTTTTGTTGTTGTTTTTGGGGACAGGTCTCATTTTGTTACCCAGGCTGGATGCAAACTCCTGGGCTCAAAGGATCTTCTCGCCTCAGCTTCCCGAATAGCTGGGTCTACAGGAACACACCGCTATGCCCAGCTAAAATTCTATTTTTATTTTGCATATTCTGCTTATGTATAAAATTATAGTTTTTAAGCGAAATTTAAATTTTGAAAGACAGGTATACAACACTATAACACCATAAGCTTCACAGCTTCCTGGTACATTTCTGAAGAAATTGTCAATCACATCCACGGATGTGATTTTTTAATATGGCATAATGAAATGTGTTAATACTTGAGAGATCTTCATAACTCAGTGAACTAATTTTTTTTATTCAAAAAATTATTTTGTTTGTTGTTCATTTCTTAGAGACAGAGTCTTGCTATGTTGCCCAGACTAGCTTCGAACTCCTAGACTCAAGCAATCCTCCTGCCTCAGCCTTCCAAGTAGCTGGGACTCTGGCATTGTGCCCAGAAAAATTTTCTGTGCCACTGTGCCCAGAAAATTTTTCTTTTTTTTCCCCTGAGACGGAGTTTCACACTGTCACCTGGGCTGGAGTGCAGTGGTGAGATCTGGGCTCACTGCAACCGCCACCTCCCAGATTCAAGTGATTCTCCTGCCTCAGCCTCCCGAGTAGCTGGGATTACAGGCACCTGCCACCAAGCCCAGCTAGTTTGTGTGTGTGTGTGTGTGTGTGTGTGTGTGTGTGTGTGTGTGTTTAGTAGAGGTAGGGTTTCACCATGTTGGCCAGGCTGGTCTTGAACTCCTGACCTCATGATCCGCCTGCCTCGGCCTCCCAAAGTGTTGGGATTACAGGCGTGAGCCACCGCGCCCAGCCTTCAGAAAAATTTGCTTTTCTTTTTTTATTTTTGAGACCAAGTTTCGCTCTTGTTGCCCAGGCTGGAGTGAAACGGCATGATCTTGGCTCACCTCAACCTCCACCTCCCGGGTTCAAGTGATTCACCTGCCTCAGCCTCCCGAGTAGCTGAGATTACAGGCATGTACCACCATGCCCAGCTAATTTTTTTGTATTTTTAGTAGAGATGGGGGTTTCTCCATGTTGGTCAGGCTGGTCTTGAACTCCCAACCTTAGGTGATCCACCCGCCTTGGCCTCCCAAAGTGCTGGGATTACAGGCGTGAGCCACTGCACCCAGCCCAGAAAAATTTTCTAAATGACATGCATGCTGTTATAAAATCGTGTGGATAAAATATCCACTCAAAGTGTGAGTTAGACAAGTGGACTTTAATAGTAACAGAATATGAAAAGCTCATTGATATGGTTTCAGGCCCCAAATGACATTAACCTTTAGGAAACTACCACTTGTCGAGTTTTGGTGTAGTATCAAATTATCTGAAAAGGTTAATAAAGTACTACTCACTCTTTCAACTATAAAAATCTGTGTGAGGCCAGGTTTTCCTCATATACTTTAACCACAACAAAAACAAAATTATGTGCCTATCTATAATCACCACCAATTCAAAGTAAAAGCAGATATGAGAATCTAGCCCAGTCCCATGAGGCCTGTTTGCTCTATTGAACCAAATATTAATGAGATTTGCAAAAATGTAAAAACAGTACCACTCTTCTTGCTCATTTTGTTTTGTTCTAGAAAACAAGGTTATTTTTCTTTCTTTCTTTCTTTTTTTCTTAGTTGAGAAGGAGTCTCGCTCTGTCACCCAGGCTGGAATGCAGTGGTGCGATCTCGGCTCATGTCCTCTGCCTCCCAGGTTCAAGAGATTCTTGTGCCTCAGTCTCCTGAGTAGCTGGGACTACAGGTGCGTGCCACCACACCCAGCTAATTTTTGTATTTTTAGTGTAGATGGGGTTTCACCATGTTGGCCAGGCTGGTCTCGAACTCCTGACCTCAAGTGATCTGCCCGCCTCAGCCTCCCAAAGTGCTGGGATTACAGGCATGAGCCACTGAGCCAGTCAAGGTTGCTATTTTTCATAAAAATATATTATCTATGATAACAGGTAATGGTATTATTACTGTTATTTTAAAATGAATTATTATTGACCAGGCATAGTGGCTCACATCTGTAATCCCAGCACTTTGGGAGGCCAAGGCAGGAGGATCACTTGAGGTCATGAGTTTGAGACCACCCTGGCCAACATGGTGAAACCTCGTCTCTACTAATACAAAAATTAGCCAGGCATGGTGGTGCATGCCTGTAATCCCAGGAGACCAAGGCATGAGAATCGCTTGAACCCAGGAGACAGAGGTTGCAGTGAGCCAAGATCACACCACTGTACTCAGCCTGGATGACAGAGTGAGACTCTGTCTTAAAAAAAAAAAATTAGCAGGGCATGGTGGTGTGAACCTGTAATCCCAGCTACTCGGGAGGCTGAGGCAGGAGAATCACTTGAACCCGGGAGGAGGAGATTGCAGTGAGCCGAGGTTATGCCACTGCACTCCAGCCTGGGCGACAGAGCAAAACTCCATCTCAAAATAAATAAATAAATAAATAAATAAATAAATAAATAAATAAATAAAATGAATAAATACCTGTTTTTAAATTTTCCCAGTCTGAATTTCTAATATAGCAAGTCTTGATAGATATAACTCTTGTAAACAAAAGTTCTTTGGGGGTCCTTAGTAATTATTAAGCATGTAAAGGGGTTCCGGGAACAAAAAGGTTGACAGCTGCTGGCCTAGTGGTTTCAGGATAGGAAAGACAGGAATAGGCCTGCAGAAAGCCTGGATCAGCAGAGGCAGGCAGGGACCAAAAGGGGCTCCCAGAGAGAGAGAGTGCCTTTGAAGTCTGGGCGGGCAGAGTGGGGGAGGAGGGCTTGGAGCAGGGCGGGGACCACATGACTTCAGGGCAAGGGGTTCTGGCAGAGGCTTCTGGGAGTCCCTGACTTCTCTCTGCTGCCCCTGTAGGGGTTGTGAGTATGTAGGGGAAGGCCCCAAACATACAACAGACCACCACACACGTAGAGCTGAAACACAGCCCCGGAGCTCCCACCCTCCCCAGAAGGCTTCCACCCTGCCCTATCCCCAACCCAACCCTCACCCTCACCCACGAAAAGGATTTGGGCCTTAAAATTATCGTCACCACAGCGGTGCAGCAGACAATACAGAGGGGACATTATGCGCTGAGACAGAGAGGCCTCATTGTTGGCGCAGCAGAGACAGCAGTGCTCTGTTCTGAGCAGGCTGGGGGCTGCTCGTGTGCTCAAGCAAGACCCCTCACACCCAGAATCATGTCCTCACCCAAATGCACACTCATGGACTCACCCCGGGATGCCCCTCGGGTGCATGCTGCGGCACACGGGAGCCTTTGGATGTCCTTCTCCAGCTTCTGTGCAAACCCCCACTCACCACTACCCACTCTGGGCCCACACTACCAGGGTTCCCACCTAGGGAACCCTGTGGTGGTGCAAGGGACATGAGGCAGCCACAGGGCCCTGAGGAAGCGCACCCTGCCTGCACTGCCCTGCACCGTCTGGCTGGGATCACAGGGCACTGAAACCAGCAGCCGCCTAGGCTGGGCTAGACGTGCCTGGACCCACAGAGGGACACAAAGGCGGTGTTGTTGCTTTGCCAAACACTCCCAGCTCTGAAGTGGGAGGGAGGGACCTGGGCAACTGGCACCCCTACCCCCAGCTCCTGGGCTGGCCCCAGAGCAAGACTGGACTTTAACTTCTTAGGCCACTATCAGTGCTTGGGCCAGAGGGCAAGCAGGAAGAAACTCAGGCCTCAGGATAAAACATGCCAGAAGAAGGCCCCCAAGTCCAGAGCTTGAACTATACTGGGGTCTTATTTCTCCTGAGTCAGGATCTTTCTCCCTCCCAACATTTGTGCAGCTTGTTCCCTCTGCCTGGGAATTCCCTCCCCTCCTCTTCTCTGGAGAACTTTTCATTTTCCTTTAGGACGGTGTTCAGAGAGCACCTCCCCCAAGGAGCCCTCCTGATCCCTGGGCTGAGCCAGTTACTCATCTGTGCTGCCCCACTAAACAGGGAGCTCCAGATGCTAATGGGGGGTCCCCAGCACCACACCGCCCTGCCCAGCCTGGGGCGGGCTCACAGGGAGCTGCAGCACCATCAGAGGAAGGGGTAAGTGGGCAAAGCTGGGCCATGGACTCAGTCACATCTCAGGTGGAGGACTGAGCAACCTCAAGACCACACTGAGGCAGCAGAGGGAAGGGGGCAGAGTTATGAAGCCAGGTCTTAGACCAGGAGAGTCACCAGCCACCCCATCCAGGGACACGGAAGGACAGAGGGGAGTCCCCTGAAGAAGCCTGCTGTCGAACATGCAGGTCTTCGTCCTCCTTGCCTAGGACCTGCTTTCTCACCCATTGCCAAGTCCGACTTCCGACTCACCCAAGTCGTAGCTGTTTTTATTTATTTATTTATTTATTTATTTATTTATTTATTGAGACAGAGTCTCGCTCTGTCACCCAGGCTGGAGTGCAGTGGCGCGATCTCAGCTCACTGCAACCTCCATCTCCCAGGTTCAAGTGATTCTCCTGCCTCAATCTCCTGAGTAGCTGAGATTACAGGCATGTGCCCCCATGGCCAGCTAATTTTTGTATTTTTAGTAAAGACGGGGTTTCACCATGTTGGCCAGGCTGGTCTCGAATTCCTGACCTCAAGTGATCCACCTACCTTGGCCTCCCAAAGTGCTGGGATTACAAGTGTGAGCCACTGTGCCTGGCTGGTAGCTGTTTTTATATTTTATTTAACACGTACAGAGCATGCACTGTGTGCCAGGCACTGTTCTAGTGGATTTACATGTACATATTAACTCACTGAATCCTCACAACAACCTTTGAAATAGTACTATTATGATGCTCATTAAAAAAAATTTTTTTTAGCTGGGTGTGGTGGCTCACGCCTGTAATAAATAAATAAATCATAAATAAATCATAAAAAAATTATTTTATTTTAGAGAGGGAGGTCTCCCTGTGTTGCCCAGACTAGTCTCAAACTCCCGGCCTCAAGCAATCCTCCTGTCTCGCCTTGCCAAAATGCTGAGATTAGAGGTGTGAGCCACTGTATCTGGCCTTATTATGCCCATTTTAAAGATGAGGAAAGTCAAGCACAGTGAGGTTAAATAACTCTTCCAAGGTCACAGGGCTATCATTGGAACCCAGAAAGTCCTTTCTTTCAGGCAGCCTTCCCCAGCCTCTCAAAGCAGATCAGGAGGCTTTGTTGTAAGCATCCCCAGTCCTAAATCCATCAGGTGTCACTGGTTTGGCTCCCTTCTCCTGATGGTGACAAGCTTGAGGGTTCCCATAGGGATACATTTTTTCTGGGTCCCAGGAGTACAGCCTCTAGCACAACACCTGGCTCATGGGTTATTGACCAAATAACCAAAAGCATAAGAAGGATAGCTGGATTCCCACTGCTCAAGGCGGGAGGGGGTAGGGGGTGCCCAGAAAGGCCTAAGGAGCTCTCTGCCCTCCCCACATCACACATTATCTGCTCTGCCACTCGCTGCAAGGGCTCTGCTGTCCCTGGGTACCTGGGGCTGTGGGAAACTGGGGAGGGAGAAAAGGAGGGACTACCAGGCCCACAGGGACACCTGAAGGCCTAGCTGCTCCCAGGTCTCCATGTCCCTCCAGGCAAAGGGTCTCTTGAAATTCTCAGGCACCATGAACCAAAAAGAGAGGGTCGTTTTCGGGTCTGCAGCCCCATTGTTCTCTTCTTATACCCAAATTTCCAGCCAATTGGTTAGTTTTTCTAGCTTCCATCTAAGGTTTCCAAATTGCTGCTCAGACCCCAGCCAGTGGAGAGATAAGGATGGAGAGGGGCAGCTGCACCCGGTAGACCAGCCAGACTGCTGGGCCCTCACACTTCAGTGTTGTCCTCTGGAGAGAGCCCCTTCCTCTAGAAGCTCTGTTTCCATTGCCTGTGGCCCCAACAGGAAACACAACCAAGTTCCAGCCTCTCATTGACTGTCTCTGCACTTCTAAAGCCATCAATATCCACATCCGGAAAAATAGCCCCAGGATAGGCCCCACTGGCACTTCAGTCCAGTCTTCCCAGCCCTGAAATTGGGCTCAGTGAGTACCCTACAAAATGGGCAGAGAAAGGTTGCAAATATTTTTTATTGATTTTGTCACTTTGTCACCTAGGCTGGAGTGCATGGTTCACTGCAGCCTCAACTTCCCAGGCTCAAGTGATCTGTCTCAGTCTCCAGAGTAGCTGGGACCACAGGCCTGCATCACCATGCCCAGCTAATTTTTTAAATTTTATTCTTTTTTATTTTTTTGGAGATGATGGAGTCTCTCTCTGTTGCCCAGGCTGGAGTGCAGTGGCGTGATCTCGGCTCATTAAAACTTCTGCCTCCCAGGTTCAAGCGATTCTCCTGCATAGTCTCTCGAGTAGCTGGGATTACAGGCACACACTGCCGTGCCCGGCTAATTTTTTGTATTTTTAGTAGAGACGAGGTTTCACCATATTAGCCAGGATGGGTCTCAGTCTGACTTCGTGATCTGCCCCTCTTGGCCTCCCAAAGTGCTGGGATTACAGGCGACTGATTTTTTTTCTTTTTTAATTTTGTAGAGACAGGGTTTCACCATGTTGTTCTTGAATTCCTGGGCTCAAGGGATCCACCTACCCCAGCCTCCCAAAGTGTTAGGATTACACACATGAGCCACGGTGTCCCACCAGGTTGCAGATCTTTAGGGAGGAGTCCCTGTCCCCTCTCCCACCTCAAGATGTATATTTCCTGGCCTACCAAAGGGTTAGCTCATCTGTTAATGCTACTCAAACCTGGTGTCATCTGTGAAGGTGACTGAAGATAACACCTCCATGAAAGGAGCGGGGGTCTCTCCAACCCTCATGGAGGGTGTGTGTGTGTGTGTGCGCACGTACGTGTGCATGCGCATGTGTGTGTGGCTGGACAGAGGCAGCTCCCAAACTCCTATTCAGCAAGGACTTCAGGTAGCAGTCTGTTTGAAAGGGAGCTGGGGGCCTTGCTTGAAGCTATATGTATAACCGCTGTTTGTACTTAAATAATAAGTTATAGTAGATCAATAAAAACAGCAACGTTTTCTAAAAGTGCTTCATATAAAATGAAGAAAATGTCAGTTGCCCATATAAAACAATTAATTATTGAGCTGGGTGCAGTGGCATGGACTGTAGTCTCAGCTACTTGGGAGGTTGAGGTGGGGAGATCTCTTGAGCTTAGCAGTTGAAGGTCAGCCTGGGCAACACAGTGAGACCCCATTTCAAAACAAAAAATTAATTATGATGATGATGATGATAATAGATTTCATGAACACCAAGGACCTTCAAGTCATTTCCTTTTCCCCCACCTGGGTGTGAGGGCTGCCTGGACTGAATGAGGCCACATCCTTGGAAATGTAAATCAACCTCAACTTCAACTAAAAAAATATGCTCCAAGCCACAAAGCCCTGGACTGGCCCTGTGGGAAAGAGAGATGTGATGAACCCCTAGATCTGCCCTCTCAGGCTGAATACCCACTAACCATGTTGGACACCTTTCACCATCCTTTAGGACCACCCTACAAAGGAGCAGTGAACTGCTATACTTCTTGCTCATTTTTTTTTCTTTAAAGATTGGGTCGGCTGGGTGTGGTGGCTCACGCCTGTAATCCTGCACTTTGGGAGGCTGAGGCAGGTGGATAACCTGAGGTCAGGAGTTCAAGACCAGCCTGACTAACATGGTGAAACTGTCTCTACTAAAAATACAAAAATTAGTGGGGCATAGTAGCGGGTGCCTGTAATCACAGCTACTCGGGAGGCTGAGGCAGGAGAATCACTTGAACCCGGGAGGTGGAAGTTGCAGTGAGCTGAGATCGTGCCACTGCACCCCAGCCTGGGCAACAGAGTGAGATTCTGTCTAAAAAAAAAAGGGGGTCTTGTGGCCGGGCGTGGTGGCTCACACCTGTAATCCCAGCACTTTGGGGGGCCGAGGTGAGTGGATCACCTGAGGTCAGGAGTTCAAGACCAGCCTGACCAACATGGTGAAACCCCATCTCTACTAAAAATACAAAAACTAGCTGGACGTGGTGGTGCATGCCTGTAATCCCAGCTACTCAGGAGGCTGAGGTAGGAGAATCGCTTGAACATGGGGAGCAGAGGTTGTAGAGAGCTGAGATCACACCATTGCACTCCAGCCTGGGCAACAGAAAGAGACTCTGTCTCAAAAGAAAAATAAAAAGATGGGGCCTTGCTTTGTCACCTGTAGTGTAGTGCAGTGGCACAATCATGGCTCACTGCAGCCTTGACCTCCCTGGCTCAAGTTATCCTCCCACCTCAGCCTCCAGAGTAACTTGGAATACAGACACATGCCACTATGCCTGGCT
>NC_045437.1:178862251-178867606 GCF_002776525.5 Piliocolobus tephrosceles
GCCTCCAGAGTAACTTGGAATACAGACACATGCCACTATGCCTGGCTAATTTTTTAATTTTTTTAGAGTCAGGGTCTTGCTCTGTTGCCCAGGCTGGTCTGGAACTCCTGGGCTCCCAAATTGTTGGGATTACAGGCGTGAAGCACCACACCCAGTCTAAAAGACTGGCTTTGTCACCCAGGCGGGAGGGCAGTGCACTGCAGCTTTGAAGTCCTAGGCTCAAGCCATCCTGCCATCTCAGCCTCCTGAGTTATGCTGAGCATTTATCATCTATTTGCTCCCCACTACAGTCCCATTTTATTTTTTTTTATTTTTTATTTTTTTAATTATACTTTAAGTTCTAGGGTACATGTGCATAACGTGCAGGTTTGTTACATATGTATACTTGTGCCATGTTGGTGTGCTGCACCCATCAACTCGTCAGCACCCATCAATTCGTCATTTATATCAGGTATAACTCTCAATGCAATCCCTCCCCCTCCCCCCTCCCCATGATAGGCCCCAATGTGTGATGTTCCCCTTCCCGAGTCCAAGTGATGTCATTGTTCAGTTCCCACCTATGAGTGAAAACATGCGGTGTTTGGTTTTCTGTTCTTGTGATAGTTTGCTAAGAATGATGGTTTCCAGCTGCATCCATGTTCCTACAAAGGACGCAAACTCATCCTTTTTTATGGCTGCATAATATTCCATGGTGTATATGTGCCACATTTTCTTAATCCAGTCTGTCACAGATGGACATTTGGGTTGATTCCAAGACTTTGCTATCGTGAATAGTGCTGCAATAAACATATGTGTGCTTGTGTCTTTATAGCAGCATGATTTATAATCCTTTGGGTATATACCCAGTAGTGGGATGGCTGGGTCATATGGTACATCTAGTTCTAGATCCTTGAGGAATCGCCATGGTATTGATGGAACGTACCTCAAAATAGTAAGAGCTATTTATGACAAACCCACAGCCAGTATCAAACTGAATGGGCAAAAACTGGAAAAATTCCCTTTGAAAACTGGCACAAGACAGGGATGCCCTCTCTCACCACTCCTATTCAACATAGTGTTGGAAGTTCTGGCTAGGGCAATCAGGCAAGAGAAAGAAATAAAGGGTATCCAGTTAGGAAAAGAAGAAGTCAAATTGTCCCTGTTTGCAGATGACATGATTGTATATTTAGAAAACCCCATTGTCTCAGCCCAAAATCTCCTTAAGCTGATAAGCAACTTCAGCAAAGTCTCAGGATACAAAATTAATGTGCAAAAATCACAAGCATTCTTATACACCAGTAACAGACAAACAGAGAGCCAAATCATGAATGAGCTTCCATTCACAATTGCTTCAAAGAGAATAAAATACCTAGGAATCCAACTTACAAGGGATGTAAAGGACCTCTTCAAGGAGAACTACAAACCACTGCTCAGTGAAATCAAAGAGGACACAAACAAATGGAAGAACATACCATGCTCATGGATAGGAAGAATCAATATCGTGAAAATGGCCATACTGCCCAAGGTTATTTATAGATTCAATGCCATCCCCATCAAGCTACCAATGAGTTTCTTCACAGAATTGGAAAAAACTGCTTTAAAGTTCATATGGAACCAAAAAAGAGCCCACATTGCCAAGACAATCCTAAGTCAAAAGAACAAAGCTGGAGGCGTCACGCTACCTGACTTCAAACTATACTACAAGGCTACAGTAACCAAAACAGCATGGTACTGGTACCAAAACAGAGATATAGACCAATGGAACAGAACAGAGTCCTCAGAAATCATACCACACATCTACAGCCATCTGATCTTTGACAAACCTGAGAGAAACAAGAAATGGGGAAAGGATTCCCTATTCAATAAATGGTGCTGGGAAAATTGGCTAGCCATAAGTAGAAAGCTGAAACTGGATCCTTTCCTTACTCCTTATACGAAAATTAATTCAAGATGGATTAGAGACTTAAATGTTAGACCTAATACCATAAAAACCCTAGAAGAAAACCTAGGTAGTACCATTCAGGACATAGGCATGGGCAAGGACTTCATGTCTAAAACACCAAAAGCAACGGCAGCAAAAGCCAAAATTGACAAATGGGATCTCATTAAACTAAAGAGCTTCTGCACAGCAAAAGAAACTACCATCAGAGTGAACAGGCAACCTACAGAATGGGAGAAAATTTTTGCAATCTACTCATCTGACAAAGGGCTAATATCCAGAATCTACAAAGAACTCAAACAAATTTACAAGAAAAAAACAAACAACCCCATCAAAAAGTGGGCAAAGGATATGAACAGACATTTCTCAAAAGAAGACATTCATACAGCCAACAGACACATGAAAAAGTGCTCATCATCACAGGCCATCAGAGAAATGCAAATCAAAACCACAATGAGATACCATCTCACACCAGTTAGAATGGCAATCATTAAAAAGTCAGGAAACAACAGGTGCTGGAGAGGATGTGGAGAAATAGGAACACTTTTACTCTGTTGGTGGGATTGTAAACTAGTTCAACCATTACAGTCCCATTTTATTAATAAAAAACAAACAAACAAAACCTCTGAGGCTTATAAAGTTTGTTGCCCTCTCAAGATCACAGAACCAATATGTAATACAAATAAGATTTAAACCCAGGCCCCAGGCCAGGCACGGTGGATCATGCCTGTAATCCCAGGATTTTGGGAGGCGAAGGCGGAAGGATCACTTGATCCTGGGAGTTCGAGACCAGCCTGGGCAATATACGGAGGTTCTGTCCCTACAAAAATATAAAAATTAGCCAGGCGTGGTGGACCACGCCTGTAATCTCAACACTTTGGGAGGCCAAGGCAGGTAGATCATGAGGTCATGAGATCGAAACTATCCTGGCCAACACAGTGAAACCCCTCTCTAATAAAAATACAAAAAAAAAATAGCCGGCGTGCTGGGGGGCACCTGTAGTCCCAGCTACTCGGAGGCTGAGGCAGGAGAATGGCGTGAACCCAGGACGCGGAGCTTGCAGTGAGCTGTGATCACCTGTGCACTCCAGCCTGGGCAACAGAGCAAGACTCTGTCTCAAAAAAAAAAAAAAAAAAAATTAGGCCGGGCGCAGTGACTCACACCTGTAATCCCAGCACTTTGGGAGGCCGAGGCAGGCGGATCACGAGGTCAGGAGTTCCAGACCATCCTGGCTAACACGGTGAAACCCTGTCTCTACTAAAAATACAAAAAATTAGCCAGGCGTGGCGGTGGGCGCCTATAGTCCCAGCTACTCGAGAGGCTGAGGCAGGAGAATGGCGTGAACCCGGGAGGTGGAGCTTGCAGTGAGCCGAGATTGCACCACTGCACTCCAGCCTGGGCAACAAAGCGAGACTCCGTCTCAAAAAAAAAAAAAAAAAAATTAGCTGAGCATGGTGGCACACACTGGTAGTCCCCACTACTTGGAAGGCTGAGGTGGGAGGATCACTTGAGCATGGGAGATTGAGGTTGCAGTGAGACGAGATCCTGCCACTGCACTCCACCCTGAGCAAGAGAGTGAGACCTTGTCTCTCAAAAAAAAAAAAAAAAAAAGGGCAGTGGCTCACACTATAATCCCAGCACATTAGGAGGCTAAGGTGGGTGGATCACCTGAAGTCAGGAGTTCGAGACCAGCCTGGCCAACATGGTGAAACCCTGTCTATACTAAAAATACAAAAAAATTATCCAGGTGTGGTGGCACACACCTGTAATTCCAGCTACTCAGGAGGCTGAGACAGGAGAATTGCTTGAACCCGGGAGGCAGAGGTTGTAGTGAGCTGAGATGACACCACTGCACTCCATTCTGGGCAACAAGAGGGAAACTCCATCTAGGAAAAAAAGAAAAGGCTGGGCGCGGTGGCTCATGCCTTTAATCCCAGCACTTTGGGAGGCCCAGGCAGATGGATCACGAGGTCAGGAGTTTGAGACCAGCCTGACCAACATGATGAAACCCCATCTCTACCAAAAATTACCTGGGCATAGTAGTGTGCACCTGTAATCCCAGCTACTTAGGAGGCTGAGGCAGGAGAATCGCTTGAACCCACGAGGCGGAGGTTCCAGTGAGCCGAGATTATGCCACTGCACTCCAGCCTGGGTGACAAGAGCAAAATTCCATTTCAAAAAAAAAAAAAAAGTCTTAGACCTAAATACCAGTCTGTCACACCTCCAATCCCTGGGCACACAAAATATGTGTGATAAGGGCCCAGAGAGCCTCACAAATAGAATTGTGGGGGCATAAGAGATAAAGGGCACCCCCTTGCTTATGTGGGGAGGCGAGGGGACTCTAGGTGGAGGGAACAGCGCAGGCAAAGAAAGGTTCTCAGGTGGGAACCTGTGTAGCATATAGGGAGATGGAAGTGGCTATTTGTTCAGTCTGTGGAGCACAGGATGGTGGGAAAGTGGGTCCTGAGCAGGTAAGAGCAAAGCTGTGACTCCAGGGAAGGCAGTGGACTTCATTCCATCAGCAGTGGCAACTAATGGCTCAGTGAATCTGAATCCTGGCTTTGTCACCAACCAGTTGAGGTACCTTGGAAAAAATCTCTTCTCCTCTCCAAGCCTCAGTTTCCTCATTTGTAAAATGAAAATAATAATGGTATCTGCCTAGCAGGGTTGTTGTACGGATTCACAGAAAGGCTCTATGCCCAGACTAAGGTAATCACTCAAGAACTGAGAACTGTTGTTACTGAGCAATGGGGAGCCACTGAGGGCTCCTGACAGACAGGGACACAAGTAAAACTGGGCAGGGAAAGGGCTGACGCAGCTGCTCACCCTCACCACAAAGAAGCCTGGAGCTCAAGAAGAGTGGAAGCAGATCCTGGGTCTGGGCCAGCTGCCTCATTGAAGGTTTCTTTGACAACTCCTATTTTATCTTTTTTTTTTCTAGACAGGGTCTTGCTCTGTCACCCAGGCTGGAGTGCACTGGCACAATCACGGCTCACTGCAACCTCAACTTCCTGGGCTCAAGCGATCCTCCTATCTCAGCCTCCCAAATAGGTGGGCCTACAAGTGCGTCACTACACCCAGCTAATTTTTGCTTTTATTTATTTATTTAATTATTTATTTATTTATTTATTTATTTATTTATTTATTTTTTTTTTTGAGGCGGAGTCTCGCTCTGTCACCCGGACTGGAGTGCAGTGGCCGGAGCTCAGCTCACTGCACGCTCTGCCTCCCGGGTTTACGCCATTCTCCTGCCTCAGCCTCCGGAGTAGCTGGGACTACAGGCGCCCGCCACCTCGCCCGGCTAGTTTTTTTGTATTTTTCGTAGAGACGGGGTTTCACCGTGTTAACCAGGATGGTCTCGATCTCCTGACCTCGTGATCCACCCGTCTCGGCCTCCCAAAGTGCTGGGATTACAGGCTTGAGCCACCGCGCCCGGC